>NC_064850.1:136756230-137013730 GCF_024139225.1 Suncus etruscus | reverse complement strand
AGGCAGCCTACCTGTTTTAAATTCCCAATATTCTATATGGTCCCTGTAATGTGCCAGGCGTAATTTCTGAGCATAGAACCAGGCTTAAGCACTGAACACCGCTGGGTGTGACCCCAAACCAAAAAACAAAACAAAACAAACAAACAAACAAAAAAAAAAACGTAGTCTAGCAATACAAGATAGAATAAACTCAGTATTAACCCCAATAAATGGCATCAACTTCTCATTCAGTTATTTCACCACAGGTCATACAATTTCAAGTCAATAATAAAATATAATAAACACACAGCTATCTAAAATATCTGAAAGCTGAAATTACACTTAGTTATAAGGTACAAAAAATAAGCCAAGAAAGGGAGGGCGAGAAGAAGGAAGAAAATAAGGGAAAAATGAAGGGAAGGTATGGAAGGGAAAAGAAATGAAAAAAATGTAATAAATTACAATATAGTTAGAAGAAATTCAAATGTAAAATCTGTGGCAATATTTTTTAAAAACAATTACGACAGCTCCTTACAAGTGGAACTAATTTCTTCCCAGAAAAAGATGGGTAAAAATTCTATCTTCTGAAAAGCCCACTGAGTAGGAACCTATAAAACTAAAAGGGATAACTACCCCTAAACCAATGGTAAAGTTAGAATCTGTGAAATTTGCTACAATGTTGATAGAATGGAGAATATCTTTCTCAGCTAAGTAAATCTGGATGAGAAGGACAAATAAGAGATGATTTTATTCCTCTGTGAAGTATAGTGAGACAAAACAAGGGAAAAGAGAAACCCTTGGGCCAGGAGCAGCGATAGCACAGTGGCGTTTGCATTGCAAGCAGCCGATCCAGGACCAAAGGTGGTTGGTTCGAATCCTGGTGTCCCATATGGTCCCCCATGCCTGCCAGGAGCTGTTTCTGAGCAGACAGCCAGGAGTAACTCCTGAGCACCGCTGGGTGTGGCCCAAAAACCAAAAAAAAAAAAAAAAAAGAGAGAAACACTTAACTTTAGGTTACAATACTGATTTTCAAGTGCTGGGGATAGGATAAGAGGGAACAATGATAAATCTAAAGGTTATATAGGGATAGTGGTAAAGGGTCTAGGATACGTAGTTTCGAGGAGGTTTCAATACTATATACTTTAGCACTAATGTAATTATCCAACCCAAACTATAATATTTATATAATAAATAATTAGATTAATAATAAAAATAAAATAATATATAATAAGAGAAACTGCAAATATAAAGTGTTCATTAGGCTATTTCAAATTTCTGAATAAAAATAGATTTTAAATAGAATATCCTTGTAAGTATTTATATTTCAAAGAAATGAACTTGATAGAATAAAATTATATAAGTTCCATAAAGATTTGTTATTAACCCAAGGGGTAAAGACCTCACATTCTGATATAATATATAGTTTATGTAATAAGTATTATTTTTATAACATATAATAACTTATAAAGATAAAATAATAAATAATAAAATTCAAGAGTTGAGAAATAGAATAAAAGACATTTCAGTGGCCGAAGTAATAGCACAGCAGGTAGGGCATTTACCTTGCACAGGAGTTTGATCTGCAGCATGCCATATGGTTCCTGGAACCTGCCAGAAATAATTTCTTTTTGTTGTTGTTGTTTTAAGGAGTGAAGAAAAGCTTATAGAGTACCCATAGAGATTACTTAACATTACAATAATCATAAAATTAGAAACAAAATCATTTTATGATATTTCATCTTTCTATTTCATTTTACTTTATTAAAACTTTTTTAAAGAATATTTTTCCTTTAAACATCTTGATTACATATATGATGGTGATTAGGTTTCAGTCATGTAAAGAACACCCCCTTCACCAGTGCAACATTCCTACCAGCAATGTCACAAATCTCCCTCCATCGCACCCCACCCCCACCTGTACTCCAGACAGGATTTCCAGTTCCTTCATTCATTCACATGCTTATGGTAGATCTCTATGTAGTTATTTCTATAACTGCACTCCACTCTTTGTGATGAGCTTCATGAAGTGAGCTGGAAGTTCCAGCCCTCCTCTCATTGTCTCAGGATTGTTGCAAAAATGACTTTTATTTTTCTTAAAACCCAGAGATGAGTGAGACTATTCTGCATCTCTCTCTCCCTCTGACTTATTTCACTCAGCATGATAGATTCCATGTACATACATGTATAGGAAAATTTCATGACTTCATCTCTCCTGACAGCTGAATAATATTCCCTTGTGTATATGAACCATAGTTTCTTTAGCCATTCGTCTGTTGAAGGGCATCTTGGTTGTTTCCAGAGCCTGGCTATTGTGAATAGTAATGCAATAAATATAGGTGTGATAAAGGGTTTTTTGTATTGTATTCTTGTGTTCTTAGGGTATATCCTTAGGAGTGGAATAGCTGGGTCTGATGGGAGCTCGATTTCCAGATTTTGGAGGAATCGCCATATCGCTTTCCATAGAGGTTGGATTAGATGGCATTCCAACCAGCAGTGGATAAGAGTTCCTTTCTCTCCACATCCCCGCCAGCACTGGTTGTTCTCATTCTTTGTGATGTATACCAATCTCTGTGGTGTGAGATGGTATCTCATCTCATCATTGTTTTGATTTGCATCTCCCTGATGATTAGTGGAGCATTTTTTTCATTTGCCTTTTGGCCATTTGTATTTCTTTTTTATCAAAGAGTCTGTTCATTTCTTCTCCCCATTTTTTGATGGATTAGATGTTTTTTTTTTTTTTTTTGTAAAGTTCTGTCAGTGCCCTGTATATTTTGGATATTTGCCCCTTATCTGATGGATGTTGAGTGAAGAGTTTCTCCCACTCGGTGGATGGCTCTTGTATCCTGGGCACTATTTCTTTTGAGGTGCAGAAGCTTCTCAGTTTAATGTATTCCCATCTGTTGATCTCTGCTTCCACTTGTTTGGAAAGTGCAGTTTCCTCCTTGAAGATGCCTTTAGTCTCAATGTCATGGAGTGTTTTACCTACATGTTGTTCTATATACCTTATGGTATCTGGTCTGATATCAAGGTCTTTAATCCATTTGGATTTTACCTTCGTACATGATGTTAACTGGGGGTCTATGTTTGCTTTATTGCAAGTGGCTAACCAGTTCTGCCAGCACCACTTGTTGAGGAGGTTTTCCCTGCTCCACTTAGGATTTCTTGCTCCTTTATCAAAAATTAAGTGATTGTATGTCTGGGGAACATTGTCTGAGAACTCAAGCCTATTCCACTGATCTGAGGGTCTGTCTTTATTCCAATACCATGCTGTTTTGATAACTATTGCTTTGTAGTACAGTTTAAAGTTGGGGAAAGTAATGCCTCCCATTTTCCTTTTCCCTAGGAGTGCTTTAGCTATTCAAAGGTGTTTATTGTTCCAGATGAACTACATAAATGTTTGATCCACTTCTATGAAGAATGTCATGGGGATTTTTAAGGGGATTGCATTAAATCTTTACAATGCTTTGGGGAGTTTTGCAATTTTAATGATGTTAATCCTGCCAATTGATGAGCAGGGTATGTGTTTCCATTTCCGTGTGTCCTCTCTTATTTCTTGGAGCAGGGCTTTATAATTTTCTTTGTATAGGTCCTTCACATCTTTGGTCAAGTTGGCTCCAAGATATTTGAGTTTGTGTGGCACTAATGTGAATGGGATTGCCTTCTTGACTTCCTTCTCTTACCTATCATAATTGGTGTATAAAAATGTCATTGATTTCTGTGTGTTAATTTTGTAGCTTGCCACCTTGCTATATGAGTCTATTGTTTCTAGAAGCATTTTGGTAGAGTCTTTAGGGTTTTCTAAGTAGAGTATCATGTCATCTGCAAACAATGAGAGCCTGACTTCTTCCTTTCCTATCTGGATTCCCTTGATATCTTTTTCTTGCCTGATTGCTATAGCAAGCACTTCCAGTACTATGTTGAAGAGGAGTGGTGAGAGCGGACAGCCTTGTCTTGTACCAGAATTTAGAGGAAAGGCTTTTAGTTTTTCTCCATTGAGGATATTTGCCATTGGCTTGTGGTAGATTGAGAAAGGTTCCTTTTCTTCCCATCTTGCTGAGAGTTTTGATCAAGAATGGGTGTTGGACCTTATCAAATGCTTTCTCTACGTCTATTGATATGACCATGTGATTTTTATTTTTCTTCTTGTTAATGTTGTGTATGATTTTGATAGATTTATGGATGGTAAACCATCCTTGCATTCCTGGGATGAAACCTACTTGGTCGTAGTGTATTATCTTCTTGATGATGCATTGGATCCTATTTGCCAGGATTTTGTTGAAGATCTTTGCATCAGCATTCATCAGGAATATTGGTCTGTAATTTTCTTTTTTTGGCATCATCTCTGTCTGGTTTTGGTATCAAGGTGATGTTGCCTTCATAAAAGCTGTTTGGGAGTGTTCCCGTTTTTTCAATTTCATGGAAGAGCCTGGCTAGGATTGGTAGTAGCTCCTCTTGAAAGATTTGAAAAAATTCATTAGCAAAATCATCTGGGCCTGGGCTTTTCTTTTTGGGCAGATGTTTGATTACAGTTTCAATTTCGTCAGTAGTGATGGGGGTGTTTAGATATGCTACATCCTCCTTACTTAAATGTGGAAGGTTATAAGTGTCCAAGAATTTTTCCATTTCTTCTAGGTTCTCATGTTTAGTAGCATAAAGTTTCTCAAAGTAGTCTCTGATTACCCTTTGGATCTCTGCAATATTTGTCATGATCTCCCTCTTTTCATTCCTAATACAGGTTATCAGATTTCTCTTTCCCTCTTTCTTTGTGAATTTTGCCAATGGTCTATCAATCTTGTTTATTTTTTCAAAGAACCAACTTCTGCTTTTGTTGATCTTTCGGATTGTTTTTTGGTTTTCCATTTCATTGTGTTCTGCTTTCAGCTTTGTTTTTCCTCTGTCTCCCTATTTTTGGTTCCTTTTGTTGGTCATTTTCTAAATTTTTGAGCTGCATCATTAAGTTATTCAGGTAGCCCTTTCTCCCTTCCTGATATGTGCTTGTAGAGATATAAATTTTTCTCTCAGGACCGCTTTTGCTGTGTCCCATAGATTCTGGCAGCTTGTGTCTTCATTATCATTTGTTTCCAGGAAAGTTTTGATTTCCTTTTTGATTTCATCTCGGACCCACTGGTTGTTCAGTATCAGGGTGTTTAATTTCCAATTGTTAAATTTCCAATTGTTTTCTTTTGTGTGGCTTTGTAGTTCACATCTAATTTCAGAGCCTTGTGGTCAGCAAAGGTAGCCTGCAAGATTTCTATCCTCTTGATTTTATGGAGGTATGTTTTATGTGTCAGCATGTAGTCTGTCCTGGAGAATGACCCATGCACATTGGAGAAGAATGTGTATCCAGGTTTTTTCCATTGCCTGTTAGTATGTCTTAAGGTTCTTTTCCAATTTCTTCTGCTGTGTTGAGTTTTTCTGCATCACATCTTCCAGTACTCTGATTCTCTCCTCAGCTGATGTTACCCTGCTGAGAAGGCCATCCATTGAGGTTTTCAGTTGAGCCTCCATGTTTTTCAGATCTGTTATTTCAGTTTGGAGTTTTCTGATTTCTTTCTTTGTGTTCTGTTCAGATTGATTTATGCTTTCTTTGAGTTCTACAAACATCTTCTATATTGCTATTTTAAGTTCCTTATCCGAGAAGTTAATCAGGTGGTTGTAATTTATTAGGTCGTCCAAGCTTTTGTCTTCATTCTCTGTGCATGGTGTTTGCCTGCGAGGTTTCCCCATTGTCACACTTGCAGTGTGGTTTCTCCTGCATGTTGTGGGGGGTTGATTGGTTAGAAAGAATGTGCAGCCCCGAAGCAAAGCAGCTCTTCTGCTGCCTCTAGTTGACAGTTTTTGGGGGGTGTGCTCCCTAGGCCTCTAAGGAGACCTTCAGGTATTCAGAAACACAGACAGGCACAGGAGAGGTTTCCCTTAAAGTCCTCAGAGTGATCAAAGGCACAGCAGGGCAGAGCCTCTGCAGGTCAGAGAGCTCAGGTTATTGAATGGCGACCCCCACAGCTAGAGTTTGCTCACTGGGTAGCTTCAAAATGCAGTTTTTGAGGGGTGCGCTCCCTAGGCTCTGAGGAGACCTTCAGGTATTAAGAAACACAGACAGGCACAGGAGAGGTTTCCCTTGAAGTCTTCAGAGTGATCAAAGACACAGCAGGGCGGAGCAAGCAAATATGGGAGGCATTTGCTCATAAACCTAGAGAAACATATGGAAGAAAATGTAATAGTAGAAGGAGACTTAAGCCAAGGGAATTCTCTTTCTAGTTTCCCTAATACTTAATTTGCTATGCGAAACTAAACAACAACAATAACACAAAACCTTGTCACACTAGCCCTCCTTCCTTTTTTTTCTTTTCTCCCTTTTTTCTTTCTTGTTGTTTAGTTGTTGTTTATTGTTTTTGTTGTGTGTTTCTTTCAGTGCTTGTTTTAGTTTTTTTTCTCTTTTCCCTTTCTTCTTTTAAATTGGTATTCATAGCTTCTATATGGACTCCTCCCAGCTTTCTTTTTTTATTTCTCAACAGAAACATAAAACTTGAATCATCTTGTTCTGCCTTGAAATTGAGGGGAGAAAAATGGATGGTACCAGGAGGAAACAGTTACATGAACATTGAGTGGAAATGAAAAATGATCAATCCTAAATACCAAACCCAAAGTCAATAACAACAGAATCAAGATACCCAATCTATAGCAAGTTATATACAAAAGGGACCTGTTACACTGGCATGCCAGGGGGCAAAGCGGGGAGGTATGTAATACATGCTGGGAACAGGGGCAGAGGGAAGACAATACTGGTGGTGGGAATGGCCTTAATTCATTGTCACTATGTACCTTAAATATAAATGCAAAAGAGTTGTAATATATATTGATCACAATAAAAATTTTTAAAAAAGAATATTAGCAATATCTTCAAATCTCTTCTGATGTATTTTTCCTTGATTTCTATCTTGCTTTATGTTTCTTTTTTTTTTTTTTTTTTTGGTTTTTGGGTCACACCCAGTGGTGCTCAGGGGTTACTCCTGGCTGTCTGCTCAGAAATAGCTCCTGGCAGGCACAGGGGACCATATGGGACACCAGGATTCGAACCAACCACCTTTGGTCCTGGATCGGCTGCTTGCAAGGCAAACACCGCTGTGCTATCTCTCCGGGCCCTTTATGTTCCTTTTTTATGGCTTCACATTATCCCTGATACTAGCCTGGTTTATTAAGAATACCTCTTTCTATATAAAATCTATTATATACTGATATATAATAATAGTATGTATAAAATTAGATTCAAATAATATGCTTTCCTTTGTAATGATAATATAACATTTTATGCATAATGTTGTGAAATAAAATTGGATTGCAAGGATGGTGATTTTTAGAGGTTTTCTGAATCAACCAAAAAGAAGTATTCTTTTTTAGGTTGTGAAAGTCTTGAAATCCTAGCCCAGCTACATTCCAGCCCCTTTCAGTGTATAGCTTGCAGTTTCTCTAAAATCTTTGTATGTTGAAGGTAAAACTGAAATTATTAATTGTATTATAATGTTTTATAGAATTATTATTGATGTCTTAGTAGAAAGAAAATATCATATCAGAGTCAGGACAGATTAGGTAACAACTCTCAAAATCTGAGTGATGTAAAACAACAAAATTCAGACTTATGGTATGGTGGAGTAAAGGACTTAGTGAATATTTTTCTATAAAGTAATGAAAAAACTATACTAAATTTTCTAAAAGTATCACTATAGGACTATGGAAAATGATCAAAATATGTAAAAATTAAGAAGCCCTACTCAAGGAAAATTATAAAACTTTAGCAGAAGTGATAAAATGTTGTGACATTTTAGCTGATAATAGTTGCTATCCACTCTTTTCCTTCCACATTCTTACTCATGAAGGCTCTTCCATAACAATGTAGGGAAGACAATAAGAATTATTAAGTTCTTTACCACAGGGGTTAACTTGTTTTAGAGAGAACAACAAAAACAGTAATACCTAGATGTATAGTCTATTGCAAAAGGATTACTAATGGTAAACCATTAAAGAAAATGAACATTTTATGTGACCTGAGTTTAGATACAGGATGGGGAAAACAGTAAAACAGCAGCATAATAAAATTTTTTACTCAAACAATGCAGGCAATAAGATAAATGTCATGGTGTAGAAGAAAAATGGCAGAAAATCAACTTCTTGGTCGTAGAAAAAAACTTGTAGAGACAGACTCAATAAAACCACAAACAGAACAATTTCACTGTAAAGAACATCTTGTGGTTTGGCATCTCTGTCAGTGACACCACATGCCACCATTCTGTACCACCAAACTATGCTATGCTACTGAAAGTATAAATAAAGGAATACTTACCCAGTACATGTTTGCAAAACAAATATCTTTAAAGATTAATTTTTATGCTACATTTCTTAATGGCTCACAAGTTGATTAAATATGGCAATAGAAATGACACCCTAAATATACAATATGACCTTCCTTACCTCCTCATCTGAGATTGTCAAAAGATAATACTAAAACAAATACTTTACTACAAAATACTTAATGTTCTTCTATTGCACTCATCTTATCTTTCACAATGTATATAAGCATTAGCCTATCTCAAGAGAGTATAGCTTTCCTTGGTACTTGTACTTGGCACTGTATCACTCCTGCCCCATACTGTCTCCTTAATCATCTTTTAACAACACAAAGGTGATTACTATTTCAATTGACAGTGAACCAGGTACTAGTTGAAGAGCTAGTACAATTGATAAAAAACATCTATCCTTGCTTTGATGACCTGCATTTCTCCCAGTCATTGCCAGAAATAAGCTATAAGCACAGAACCAAGAATAAGCTCTGAATACCACTCATAAAAAGTGGTCTTGAGAAGATCCTGAATATACTTATTCATCTTTGATTATATAATAAAATGATTTAAGATTTAAGGAAATATAAATTTAGGTTAATTAGGGTTGGAGCATAGACCACATCTGGTTAATTTAAGCTTAGGGCTTCCTTCTGATTGTTTACTTAGGGATCTCCTCTACTGCTACTCAAATAATAGTGAGAAAAAGGGATTGACCTGGCTTCAGCCCCATGAAAGGCAAGTGTCGTCCTCTCCTCTGCTTCCCAAATTACCTTAATTTCACAAGAGAAAACAAACTAATACCAAGATAATTTCACTAAAATTATAAATTATTTTCATAGTTCTATTTTTACAATTAAGTAAATGTTAAAAAATAAAATGCAAGAGTGTTATAAAATTATCTTTTAAAGTACAGAAACAATTGTTTTTGGTTTGCAAAAGCAGTTGGGTGAATGTTTTATAGTTTTAAAAATAACTGGTCATAGACCCTGAGTGGTGGCATGAGCTGTAAAGCATCTAGGATGGACTGTGGTTTGATACCTGGGTATCCCATCTGGTTTTCCAAGCCAGAAGCGATTTCTGAGTAAATAAGTCAGGAGTAACCCTTGAGCATCACCAAGTGTGGCCGAAAAACCTAAAAAAATATATAACTGGCCAACGTAAGTAATTTAAAGTGCATTGATAAAAACTATACTATTGCTTATTTAATTTGCAGAAATAAAACCTTAAGATGCCTCTTTGACTTTTGAAAAATCAAGCATGAGATTTATAATTGTCTTATAATGGTATAACCAGTTCACATTTTTGGAACTCTAAGGTATAGGGAAAGGAATGCACTCTGAAATTCTCATATTTAATTTCTTCTGGGTGTGTGCATTACTATATATTTTATGTTAAATACTTACAGGACTCTGAACTTATTAAATGAAACCAGAAGCTAGATGATGGCTAGGATGAATATTGGATTAGAGGAATTAAGAAAATTAAGGTAAGGAGAATATTGACTTAATAGTATCAAACCTCCAAAAGCCACAAGAATTTTAATTATTTTCAAGCCATCACATACTACTCGTACTTTTAAAGAAATATTTAGTAGAGCTTTATTTAGTTAAGTATCTTTTGCCAGCATTGCCTGACCAGTAATATTTCCTTATGCTAAAAGGAAACCTTTCACATACTTAAATCAGATACTTCTCATGCAAAAAACTGTTTCTATTGAAATACTTTTTCCTTCTTTGCTATTAACCTCAAAGCAGGGTCTAGGGGACACAGAAGTCACTCCCAGAAATACTCAGTCAAGTAGGCTGTATGGATCAACCTTGAAAATAGCAGTGAACATAGAAGGACACTAGGGCCATGCTCAGTGCCAATAGTGAGAGGATGCATCGTTAGAAATTGAATTTACATGTCTGAGTATAAAAGGTATACACCCTTACCTCTTTTTTTAATTTAAATTATTTATTTTAAAGAAAATGTATCACATTGTTGATATAACTGATCATAATACATTTGTTTTGGGATGACAGAACGCAAATTTATTAAGAAATAGAGAACCAAGAACTAAAAAAAATGGAAGGGGAGAGAATTTATTAGCAGTTATATTTATGAAACTTCTTATAACAGTTATATAAAGTCATTACTTACTGTAATAGCCGAAGATTTAGTATGCTCCCATTTTTTCTCCAGAAATGAGAAATACGTTTAAAAAATGTGTATGTGGCAATTGTCATTTGCATAAGCACAGCAAAATATGGAAGAAATTGGAAATAAACACTTTTGGCCTAAAAAACAGGGAGATCTTACCCCCAAAGCACCTTGGCATAGCACCAACTCAAGGCTCCAGGCATATTTGGTTGTTCAACCCCCTCGTCATTTTCAGTGATCAGCTCTTCAGTCTCTAGTTGTTTCTGTCAGGTTTCTGTAGTTATAGATCCTGGTGTCTGTACAGGTTCTGTGTTAAAGAATGGGTGGTGTGTTGTGTCTTCTGGTTCCATCTCCCCATCAGTTAACATTACAGAGAATCCTGCCCTAAAAGCAGACTATTGCTGTTCCTGGTTGTCAGGGTGATATAAGAACTGCTTTTGGAATAAGTCAGTGCCATGGTGATAGTAGAGCCTTCCTTGGTAGAATTTATGCTCCTGTGCACCCTTAACTCTTGAACTATCTCCAAGGACCTACTTTATTCTTTATCTTCTTTAAAATAATAATAATTTCTTTATTTAAGAACCATGTTTGCAAAAATATTCATAGTTGAGTTTCAGTCATTGAAAATATCGTCCCTCACCAGTGTAACTTTTTCCGACCAATATTCCTCTTTTTCTACCAAGCTCACCCCCTGCCTGTCTTCAGGAAAAGGCATTCTTTGTCTCATTCTCACTATCATTGTCATGGTAGTTGATAGTGCAGTGAATTCTCTAACTGCTTCATATCATAGGCTATTCCTTCTGTCCCACATCATTATTGTCTCTGGTATTGTTAACATTCTGTCTTTTATTTGTCTTAAATCCCACAGATGAGTGAGACTATTCCACTCTAGCTCTCTCCCTCTGACTCATTTCACTCAGCATGATAGTCACCATGTCTATTCATATGTAAGCAAATTTTATGACTTCATTTTTCCTAACAGCTGCATAGCATTCATTTGTGTAGATGTACCACTGTTTCTTTAGCCACTTGTCTGTGTCAGGCATTTGGGCTATTCCCATCTTCTGGCTATTGTAAATAGCACTGCCATGAACATAGGTATGCATAAGGCATTTTTGTATTGTGTTTTTGTGTTCCTAAAGTTTATCCCTAGGAGTGGTATTGCTAGATCATTTGGGAGCTAAATTTCCAGATTTTTGAAGGTTATTCATACTGTTTTCCAGAAAGGTTGGACTAGACCACATTCACATCAGCAGTGGTTATTTTTGTCCTTTTTCATGTGTGCTAATCTCTGTGGTGTTATATAATATGTCATAATTGTTTTGATTTGCTTCACCCTCATTATTAGTGATGTGGAGCATTTTTCTTTATTTCTTTTTTTGTTTATTTTTTGGGCCACACCCAGTGGCCCTCAGGGGTTACTGCTGGCTCTGTGTTCAAAAATTGCTCCTGGCAGGCATGGGAGTGAGTGGGAGGGGGACCATATGGATGCCAGGATTTGAACCACCATTGGTCCTGGGTAGACCACTTGCAAGGCAAACACCTTATTCCCCTACGTGGAGCATTTTTTCATGTAACTTTTGGTCATCTGTATTTCTTCTCTGTGGAAATCTCTTTATTTATTCTCCCAACTTTTTGATGGGGTTAGATTTTTTTCCTATTGTTTTGTCTGTAACTTTTACATCTTGGATATTAGTCCCTTATCTGATGGGTATTGGATGAATAGTTTCTCCCATTCAGTGGGTCACCTATTTATACTAGTTGCTGTTTTCTTTTAGGTGAAAAAGCTTTTCAGTTTAATGTAGTCCCATTTGTTTATCTCTGCTTTCACTTATTTGGACAGTGGTGTTTTCTCCTTGAAGATGCCATTAGTCCAATATCATGAAGTATTTTTCCTACATTTTCTACTATATACCTTATAGTTTCAGATTTGTTATCAAAGTCTTTAATCCATTTTTATTTGACATCTCTGCATGGTGTTATATAGACATCTGACTTTCCTTTTTCGCATGTTGTTAATCAGTTCTCCCAAAATTACTTGTTAAAGAGGCTTTACTTGTTCCATTTTTTGCTTCTTGCCACTTTGTAAAATATTAATTGATTTAATGATTGGGATCATTCTTTGAATATTCAAGTCTAATCCATTAATCTGTGTGTCTGTCTTTAATCAAATACCATGGTGTTTTAATTACTATTTTTTATTTTTATTGTGACCAATGTGAATTACAGTTTTTTCACAGTTCTATTTAAGGTACATAGTGACAGTGAATTAGGGTCATTCCCACCACCAGTGTTGTTCTCCCTCCGCCCTTGTTTCCAGCATGCATCCCATACCTCCCCACATTGCCCCCTGGACTGCTAGTGTAATAGGTCCCTTTTGTATATAACTTGTAAATTGGGTATCTTGATTCTGTTGTCATTGACTTTGGGTTTGGTATTTAAGTCTGATCATTTTTCATTTCCGCATTCCATTGAATGTTCATGTGACTTTGTTCCTGATACCATCCGCTCCACCTCCTCAATTTATGAGGCTAAACAAGTTGATTCAAGGTCTGCGGTTCTATTGAGGGAAAAAAAGAAAAGACAAAAGAGGTGAAAAAAAAAGCTGGGAGGAGTCCATATAGGAGCTATCAATATCAATTTAAAAGAAGGGGAAAAGAAAAAATAAACCAACAAAACAACAACAACAAAATAAAACAAAACAAGCAATGGCAAAAAACACAACAGCAACAATAACAACAGCTAAACAATAAGAAAGAATTATTTTTGAAAAAGGAAGGCAGGCTGGTGTGTCAAAGTTTTGTATTTTGTAGTACAATTTTTGTTGGGGAAAATGATGTCTCCTATCTTCTTTTTTCTAAGGGTTTCTTTAGCTATTTATGGGCATTTATTGTTCCAAACGAATTTTAGAAGTGCTTGATTTACTCTTGAAAATGTCATGGGTATCCTTAGAGGGATTCCATTAAATCTGAATAAAGCATTGGAGATAATTGCCATTTTAATTATGTTAGTCCTCCCAATTCGTGAAGAAAATATATGTCTTCAATTAATTGTTATCTTTTATTTCTTGAAGCAATGTTATAGATATACATATATATGTATATACATATATTTTTATTATACATATATTTTTATACATATATTTTTTTTAGTTTTTGGGTCACACCAGGCAGTGCTTAGGGGTTATTCCTGGCTCTGTATTCAGAAATCGCTCCTAATAGGCACGAGGGACCATATGAGATGCTGGGATTCTATCCACTGTCCATCCTGGGTCAGCTGCATGCAAGGCAAGCCCTACCACTGTGCTGTCTCTCTGGCCCCATTGTTTTATATTTTGTTTGTATATGTTCTTTGTATCTTCAGTTAAGTTCACTTTAAGGTATTTGAATTTATGGATTGTCATTAAGAATGTAATTTTTAAATGTCTATTTCTTCTCTATCATTATTTGTATATAAGAAGGACATTTATATTGTTGTGTTAATTTTGTAGCCTACTAATTTGCTATATGAATTTATGATTTCTAGGAGGTTTTTTTTTGGCAGAGTATTTAGGTTTTGTGTGTGTGTGTGTGTGTGTGTGTGTGTGTGTGTGATTTTTGGGTCACACCCAGCAGTGCTCAGGGGTTAGTCCTGGCTCCAGGCTCAGAAATTGCTCCTGGAAGGCACGGGGGACCATATGGGACACCAGGATTCGAACCGATGACCTCCTGCATGAAAGGCAAATGCCTTATCTCCATGCTATCTCTCCGGCCCCCTATTTAGGATTTTTTAAATGTAGTAGTATGTTATCTGTAAACAATGAGAACTTGACTTCTTCTTCTCCTATCAGTGTTCTTGATATCTTTTTCTTGCTTAATTGCAATGGCAAGTACATCCCATCCAGTACTATTTTGTATAAGAGTGGCTGGAGGGAGCAATTTTGTCTTGTGCCTGATTTTAAAGAAAGGTTTCAGTTTTTCTCCATTCATTATAATATTTGCCATGGAATTGTGGTAAAGAGCCTTGACTATATTGAGAAAAGTTCTTTCCATTCCCATCATTTTAAAAGTTTTTATTATGAATGAGTGTTGGACTCATCAAATGTGTTCTCTACATCTATTGATATGATCATATTTTTTCTTTTGTTGATATGGTGTTTTATGTTGATTGGCTTTTATATGTCAAACCATCCTTGCATTTTTTGCATGAATGCTACTTGGTAATTATGTATGACCTTTTTTTGTTTGTTTGTTTATTTTTTTTGGTTTTTCGGACCACACTCGTTTGATGCTCAGGGGATACTCCAGGCTAAGTGCTCAGAAATTGCCCCTGGCTTGGGAGGACCATATGGGATGCCGGGGGATCAAACCAAGGTCCTTCAGTGGCTAGCACTTGCAAGGCAGACACCTTACCTCTAGCGCCACCTCGCTGGCCCCTATGTATGACCTTCTTAATGAAGTGTTGGATCTTATTTGTTAGATATTTGTTGAGGATCTTTGCATCTGTGTTCATCAAGGATATTGGTCTATAATTTTCTTTTCTTTTCTTTTCTTTTTTTTTTTTTTTTGCAGCTTCTCTGTCATTTCCCTTTTTAATCTTGCTCCTTTCAGTATTTTATCCCTATCTTAGGGATTTGTCATTGGGACTAGAATGTGTCTTTGGTGCTTTTCTTTGGATCTCTTTTGGGCTGGTATTCTACAGCCATCCATGATTTGGAAGCATGCAGCCTTTAGCTCTGGGAGATTCTTTGCATAAAAAAAAACTGATGTCCTTGACTGTTGGTACTTCATGGGGTTTTCTTGCTGGGTTTTGTGACTCCAATGATTCTTATGTTGTTTCTGTTGAGTTTATCAAAGACTTCTACTTTTGTCTGCTCACACTCTTTTAGGTATTTTCCTATTACCTGATCATTTGTTCTAAGGCTCTTTCCCAATCTCTTCTGTAGTATAAAATTGTTGTGCATCTTATCTTCCACCACACTTCTGTTTTCAGTCTCTGTTACTGTGTTGGAGAGGCTTTCCAGTGAGATTTTTATTTTGTCTACCAAGTTTTTCAATGCTATTAATTCATTCTGAAGTTTTTTTTTTAATTTCTACTCCCATATCCTCTTGATTCTTATTTGTAACACATTCACTTCATTCCATATTTCTTTAAGTTTATAAATATCCTTCATATTTCTTTTTTAAAGTCTTTATCTGAGAGGCCAGTTGGTACTTGTCAGGTCATCAGAGCTGCCATCTTCATTCTCTAAGCATATTAGAGGCCTACATATTTTCCACATTGTCTCAATTTTATGGGAGTATCTATATGGTTAATTGGTTTAATTTATTAACTTGGCAGGGATAACCAAAATCTTTCCCATACCAAAGACAAGCAATTATGCATATGTTTCTGGAGTAACTTCCAGATATATTTTATAAGAATCTGAGTGAATGGTACCAGGACTAAACAACCATATGAATGTTGACTGGAAATAAAAAATTATCAGACTTAAACACCAAACCCAAAGTCAATTGATACCCTATCTACAACAAGCTATACACAGAAGGGAACAATTACACTAGCACTCCAGGGGTCAAAGGAGGGAGATATAGGACAGATGCTGGGAAAAGGGGTGGAGGGAAGACAACCCTGATGGTGGAAATGGCTCTGAGTCATTGTCACTATGTACCTTAAATATTACTGTAAAAGATTTGTTATTCACTTTGGTCACAATAAAAATCATTAAAAGAAAAACAAAACAAAAGCATCTGAGTGAACAATCAGAATTCAGTTCTCCAAATATAGAGGCTATATTTCACTGTTTACTGCTTTTGCTCACAAATGGTAATATATAGCAGAGGAAAACTCTTATTTCAATATATCAAGCCATTTTTAAAACCAGCTGAAGTTATTTGTATGAATGTTTTTTTAACTTTGATTTTGGGGAATCATGTATTACCAAGAATCAAACTCATGGCCTCACTCATGCACAGTTTATGAATCTACTTGAGCCATGTCATCTGTACATAGGGAATTCAAAGTCAATGCACCATATATCTCTTTATTTTTATGTTAATTTCTTTTGGGGGGAGTTGACATTAAAGGGTAATAAGAAGAAAAAATGGAGGAAAAGAAAAAATTAAAAAATATATAAAAATAAAATAAAGACTAATAAATGCATTAAAAATAATTTCACACTAGGAAAAACATGAATTTGACCAACTGTCCTATAAAAGTGAAAATATCTGAGACCTTAAATATGTACTTCAATCTGCTTCTTTGTACATAGAAAACAACAGCAATGAAACACATCACAACCCTGGGGAAAGGAGGAAATTGAATTTTCAGAGTTAACATATCAGATTGAAGTTCCAGTTTTCAACAGCAACAACAAAATAATCAGAGAAAAACAGGAAACTATTTCCTACTCAAAAAAGAAAATAAACAAACAGAAAAATGTCCCTAAGACGTATTTGATAGTAGATCTATTAGATAAGAACTTTAAAACAACTATTCATTAAACTTGCTTAAAATAAACTAAAATATGACATGAAAAATTACAAAACAATTATACATAATTAAAATGATATATCAATATATATCCATCAAAAATTAACTTATGGACTGGAACGATAACACAGCAAGTAGAGCTTTGCACACTGCTGACCTAGATATGATCCTTGACATCTCATATGGTCCCCAGAGCCCAATAGCAGTGATCTCCGATTATGAGCAGTGAGCCCAGTATGGCCTGAGCATAGCTGAATGTGGTACAAAATCAAAATAGATAAGTAAAATAATAATAAAAAAAAAACCAGGGGTGTAGTTTAGTGATAGAAAACTTGCTTTGAGGAGCTGGTGAGGTGGCGGTAGAGGTAAGGTGTCTGCCTAACAAGCACTAGCCAAGGGAGGACCGCAGTTCAATCTCCCAGCGTCCCATATGGTCCCCCCAAGCCAGGGGCAATTTCTGAGCACATGGCCAGGAGTAATCCCTGAGCATCAAATGGATGTGGCCCAAAAAGACAAAAAAAAGAAAAAAAAAAAAGAAAACTTGCTTTGAATATGTGAGTTAAATTCCTAGAGACAACAACAACCAAAAAAAGTTTTTAAAAGCTTAAATACCATAATGATTCAAAGATAGCTGACATAGAAAAAGTCAACAAACTTGTTAAACATCAAAACAGTTAAATATGAAAAACAGGAGAAAAATACCCCAAGACACATCGTAGTCACAATGACAAACCCCAAAGATGCAGCCTTAGAGTCCCCCGTGTATCACTCAATATACTCAAACCTTTACATGGCTGGCTTAAAATCTCTGTGGTGGATCCATAGACCTCCTACAAACAGCTTGGAAGACACCCAAATTAATTAGTAATGATAAAGGTCAAGAGATAATCTTGAAAGTAGTAACAGAAAAGTAACTTGTAATCCTGAATAGAGTCTCATCAAATATTCCATCAAAAAATCTGGATAATCTTCCAGGTGTTGGTTACAGTCCTGATCACCTGCCTCCTGTCGCCATTTCAGTTTTCTGTGTAAGGGTGAAGACAGGGACCTTCCAGTCCCTTCCAAAAACCCTTCTTTTCCCCAACCAGGCCGAATTGCTGACATCTGCATGAAGACATCTCAATTTATACCATATAGTTTTGGGCAGATTGGACCTAACACTTCTTTGTCTTAAAAATGTATAGCTCAAACCCAAGTTAACAATCCAATGAACTAGTTTGCAATATTTTTATCATACTGAGATAAACTCATTTGTTTAGGAAAATAACCTCTAATTCAGATAATCCTCTAGAAAACTTTTATTTAAAAAAGTCCGATACAATTGTCTCTGCCGGACCTTTGGGACTGGGGATCATGCTTATTGTGCAGGTCTTAGTTCAAACCCTAGATTAGGGCTTTTTTATTGGTCCCAAGATGTATACAGTCTGGTCGTGGTTCTAGTATCCAGTCATCTGTAAATCACGATCTTGGCTTTTGGGCCTACCAAAGGGTGCCGCGTCTTCTGGTTTTGTCTTGTCGTTAGCTGGTGAGGTAGGCTAAACTGCTCTAAGGTCAAGTTGTTCACATTTTCCTCATTGTCGAGATATCATGTTAGAGCTGGCCCTTGTTGTTGACCCTGCAGTAATAAGGCTGTCCCAGATGGAGATTGTTTCTTACAGCTGTTGTGAGGAGCTGTGCCGTTTCTATGTCTGGGATCCAGGGTTCAAGGCTGGTTGAATGGTATCTAATCACCTGAGGTCTAAGTTGATTCCACTTGACATATTTTCAAGGTAGGAGATAACCCTGTATTGTAAACAACTATGAGTTCCTATCTCTAGTAGATAAGAGCTCTTTTTTTTTTTAAATATGTAAGATTTCCCCTTTATTTAGTGTGCCTTTGCAGGGGGAAGTGGTGCTCCATTATATGTCGGAGTATTTGGGGTGGACAGAGTGGGTAACAGAGATAGGTCACATACCCAAAGACGATTAAAAAAAAAAAAAGGAAATAAAAGTGTATGTGCCCACAAATGTATATGTAAGGCAAACATTTAAATAAATAAGTTAATTAAAAAAATAAAAAAAATAAGATGAGTTAGCGAAGTTTTTAAAGGACCAACGTGGTGCAAAAGACTACTTTGCATTTGGGAGAGAACAGGTAAAGAGTTGGTGTATTACAGGTCTTATGCCTATGTTGGAAGTACAGTTTTCCCATTGTCTTTTGGATTTTTCTTGTGGTGTGTGGGTTCCCAGGCATCTTCCAATCACACCCCCTGCCCCCCTTCAGATTGGTAAAAATTTGCAGCTGGGAGGTCTTGGAAGAGTTCTTGCATTGGGGATACTATTGGACCTAAGTCCGGTTTCAAGAAACAGTCCATGTTAGGGGGAGTTGGTAGGGAGGGTCTCGCAGCATGTGTCCACAGGGGAGTTGGCTGTCTTTTCTTGCAGGAGACGATGTGTGGGTTCGGTTGGGTGTCCCCTCGCCTGGGTGCTGGGTACTGGTTCATTGGGTAGGAGGTCGATCTTGATGCCTAAAAGATTAAGGACTGAGGGTGGAGAGTTTTAATATGGTGGGAGATCTGGATGGGATTGAGGGGTGAAGGGATAGTTGGATTTTCGGGGGGGAGAAAGGGGAAGGTATATGGGAGGGGTATGAAGGAAGAGAAAAGAGAAAATACCGTAGAAAGGGAGAAGAGAAAGGGAAAAAAGTAAAGAGAAGAGTAGAAGAGAAAAAGAAAAGAGAAGAGAAAAAAAATAGAGAGAAGAAAGGAGAGAATAGCAAGGGAATGCTGGTTTGGTTGAATGTGTTCGATGACTAGAGCCTGTAGTTTAGGTCTGTACATCGCAGGTACTGCTTTGGTGGTCTGACTGGTCACGTGCGTTTGAACTAAGACCTGCACAATAAGCATGATCCCCAGTCCCAAAGGTCCGGCAGAGACAATTGTAACGGAAAGGGGCTTCTGGAAGAACAAAGAAAGACGCTATCCTAGATGCCTTCCTAGGTTCAGCGCAAAGACCAAGATCACCAACCACAGAAGATGGATTAAAATGGCACTGAGGTAACAGAACCTCTAGATTCACAAAGACTGACTTCACCATAAGTCCCACCTCAGGATATGTACAGATACTGGGACTGCTAAACACAGAGCTCTGACGGTATCACACTGGACAGAGCAGAAGCCTTCCACACACCAAAAAAAAAAAAAAAACCACAACCTGGAGAGTAATGATCCTGAGCAAAGACTAGAGCTGATTCCATGACAGTATACTCCAAGGACGGAGAAACCCCATATCTTATAGGGCAAGTGAATTCCTTTTCGAATGACCCCAATATTTACTGTGCCAGGGCAGGAGGGAAAAAAAAATACAAAAAACACAAAACCTTGGTTATGTGTATATATATATATATCTTACCTTCATTTATTATTGTTATTATTATTTTTATTTACCTAGCTATTTTGGTCGATTCCTCAGTTTGGATGTGATTATTGAAATTGTTGGCCCCAATTATTCTTTTTTTTTTTTTCTTTTCTTTCTCTTCCTTTCTTTTCTTTCGTTATGTGCTACGCCATGTTTCTTATTTCAAGACCACGGCGTGTTTTTTGTTTGTTTGTGTTTGTTTTTAGTTTGTTTTGGTTTGTTTTTTATCTGTTTTTTTGTGGTGCTTATCGTTATAGCTGGAGTCCTCACTGGATATTTGACACTTCTTTTGGTACTGGTGGAGTGTTTCAACTTCTTTTTCTCCTTCATTTCCCAAATCGATGATGAGAACCTCTAGAAGGATTCTGCCCATTTTCGGGGTATTAAACTCTTACCCCGGTTTATTTATTTTCTCTTTTTCAGGCAAAACCACGCAACTTGAACTAGCTACCCCTGCCCCTACTTAGAGGGGGAAATAAGGGAGGCATCAAGACCAAACTGATGCAAGACTACTAAGTAGTTGGTTAGAGACAGAGGGGACCACATATTCTAGCCGCCCTGGGGGTGAGGGAAGAGGAAATGGGAGGTAAGACAGAAACGGGGGTGTAGGGAGGACAATTTGGGGATGGGAATCCCCCCTGATTTTATGTAAATATGTACCTAAAATATTATTGTCAACAATATGTAAGCCACTATGATCAAAATAAAAATTATATTAAAAAAAATAAAAAAGTCCGATAGATCAATTTATAAACACATTGAGATTATAGCATTCCAACCTACCAATTACAGAACAATGGAGAAACAAAGGAAGACACATGCAGTTGAGAATATGGAGAGAAATCCTGGCAAAATTTCAAATCCAACATCTCAGTAAAAGAAAGGATAAAAACCATATAATCATATTAATTGATGCACAGAATTTGACAAAAGCCAACACCCTTCATGATGAAAACCCTCAGCTAAATAGAGGTGGAAGGAACCTTCTTCAAGATGGTAACATATGTATAAAAATTTCACAGAAACATTATTCTTTTTTTATATATAATTTTTTTATTTTGAATTATGAGAACAAAAGATGCAAAGAAAGAGGATAAGGTAAAGTTACAGTGGAAGGACAATCACCCATAACATAATTATCAGAAGAAGTCCCCTTGCTGATATCTTAACTTTGAACTTTCACCAAAGAAAGTTAAGATAAATAAAACAGAATCCATGTGCAATTACTTTGTCCCTCAAGTTCCCAGATTGTAGCACATTATAATATTTCTTAACAGCACACAAGGCAATCTAAAGCCATCAAACTTACGTAACTCCTTAAACATTAGAGGCATAGTATTTTTTACATTTCCATGTACATGCATATTAGCTTAAGTTAACCTCAAATTTTAAGTGGGTGCGTTTTAAGGATTAGAGTCAAAGGAGCACAGTAAAAACGGTGTTAGAGTGGCAATTGTTGTTTGCATAGGCCCACCAAAATATGAGAGGCATGGAAAGGAATAACCTTGGCCTAAATACAAAGAGATCCTACCCCTGAAGTTTCCTGGCATAAGACCAGCTCTAGGCCTCAGGCAAGTTATAGTTCGATCCAAGACATTGTCCGTAGCGCCAACACACTTATCACACAGTCTCTGTTGTTGGTCTCATGTTCCTGTATTAAAGATTCTGGAATCTGCATGTCCTACATTGAAGTCATGATGTGGAGTGCCTTCTCGTTTCACCTCACCATGAAAGGGCAATGCAGGAAGCCCTGTCCTGTAAGCAGGTTGTTGTTTTTAAGTCTTCTCAGTGTTAAGGGAAGTATCTTTTGAGCAGGATGATGTCTGAGCAGTGGTAGGGTCTTCCGTGGTAGAGGATTGCTTCCAGGTGATGTTATAGACAAACCTCACCATAAAGGGGCAATACAGCAAGCCCTGTCCAGTAAGCAGGTCATTGTTCTTGTTGTCTTCTCAGTGTTAAGGGGTGTCTCTTTTGAGTAGATCGATGTCAGAGCAGCTGTAGGGTCGTCCCTGGTACAGGAATGCCTCCGGGTGATGTTATATACAACCTTGGATGTTTTGTAAATGTCTTCTGTAGATCAAGGGGTAAATGGAGAATGCCCATTCTTCTGAGGCCTGTGCCAGGTCTTTATGTCAATGTTCAGGGTGTATAAGGTCTCATTGCACTACAAGATTTGTGTGTTCCTATTTCTATTAGATAAGAACTTATTGGTATGTATAGTATTTTTCCATGTTAGTGTGCCTACGCAAACAAGATATAAAGCCACGTGGTGCTATCAGATATATGGGGGCGTAAGAACATTTCCAACAAGACCCATGACTTGGTTCAAACATAAGTATTAAACTGAGGGATTCTTACACACCAAATTCCATATTGAGCATTTCACAAAGAGAAGATAAAAAACATGGGGGGAGATCATCACTGTATAAGAAAGTATTTAGCAAAAATTATAGCCGTCAAAGAAAACACCCATAAAATGTTGAAAAGATATGTGTCCTTTTTATGCCTTTTAAAATAGTTGGGTGGGTGTTAACTCTAGGGCACCACTTTGATCTGTGACTTAGGACTCAACAGTACTTAAGTTAGAAAGGGTAAAAAAGGAGTAATGATGATAGGAGTTAAAGAAGTTAAAGAGAAATATGAACTTATGAAGGGGTATGCAAAAGGGCAGAGTACAAAATGGACATTCTGCATACATAAAAACATAATTCAATGATAGTGAGTACTATTAATGTTTCTTGTGAAAGTACTATTAATGTTTCTTGTGAGAGTACTAATTAATGTTTCTTGTGAAAGTACTATTAATGTTTCTTGTGAGAGTACTATTAATGTTTCTTGTGAGAGTACTATTAATGTTTCTTGTGAAAGTACTATTAATGTTTCTTGTGAGAGTACTATTAATGTTTCTTGTGAGAGTACTATTAATGTTTCTTGTGAGAGTACTATTAATGTTTCTTGTGAGAGTACTATTAATGTTTCTTGTGAGAGTACTATTAACGTTTCTTGTGAGAGTACTATTAATGTTTCTTGTGAGAGTACTATTAATGTTTCTTGTGAGAGTACTATTAATGTTTCTTGTGAGAGTACTATTAATGTTTCTTGTGAGAGTACTATTAATGTTTCTTGTGAGAGTACTATTAATGTTTCTTGTGCTATCGCCCCCGCGCGACTTTGAAAATGTAGACTGGACAGAGATTACCAGTGCCAGCCAAACCTCCTCCTGATAGACTCCCGGCTCCCAGGAAGGAGAGATCCTTCAAGAAGCTGGGAGACCAGAAGTACAGAGCCCCACCCAGACCCTCCCTAAGGAGCTGCATGGATAGTGGGGGAAGGCCTAGGGTACCTTCAAGCTCCACCAAGGGACCCAACTCACCGGCTTGCCCAGGCGTGTGGCCCAGGGAAGCCCTGGAGATCTGGAGCAAGGCGGTAGAGGGGTGCTGGGGTTACCCAAGTCCCGCACCCCCACTAGGCCTGGTCAAGCAGGCCTCCGGTATGGCGGGGGCCTGCCAAACCTCCTCCTGCTAGAATCCCGGCTCCCAGCAAGGAGAGATCCTTCAAGAAGCTGGGAGACCAGAAGTTCAGAGCCCTACCCAGACCCTCCCTAAGGAGCTGCATGGATGGTGGGGGAAGGCCTAGGGTACCTTCAAGCTCCACCAAGGGACCCAACTCACCGGCTTGCCCAGGCGTGTGGCCCAGGGAAGCCCTGGAGATCTGGAGCAAGGCGGTAGAGGGGTGCTGGGGTTACCCAAGTCCCGCACCCCCACTAGGCCTGGCCAAGCAGGCCTCCGGCATGACGGGGGCCTGCCAAACCTCCTCCTGCTAGACTCCCGGCTCCCAGCAAGGAGAGATCCTTCAAGAAGCTGGGAGACCAGAAGTCAACATTATTCTTAATGGTGACTGATTCTAGTTTTATCACTGGTGCCATGTTTGCTTTTCTAGCACCACTAGGAGTGTTCCTTGACTGCCTTACTCCTAGTTCTGTGCTCCTGCATCTCTCCTGCATTCAGCACTTCTATTTTTTTTTTTGAGCTTTACCTCAGAGTAAAGCCCTCAAAATATTGTCATATAAAGACTTTCCATTCTTATCAGAGATTTTGAGCAGAAAATAATTTTCATAGTATCATGTTTTCAAATTAGCACAGAGAAGTAATAATACTTGCCAACTTATCTTCAGTTGGCACAAAAGTAGTGATGACAAAATACTGTGATAGATTTGTTCGGCTTCTTTAATAGTTTTACTTTGCAATATTTCACACCTGTAAGGGAGCCTTTGTTCAAAAGCTGCAGTAGGACTTCCTTTTCCATTAACCTTGAACTACAAGTTATACAATAATAAAGTGCATTCCTGTTATGTGTGTGGTGTCAATATATTCATTACCAAATTCTAGATCTGTTTTTATTTATTAAATTTCAGAAAGTAAGTTTGCTCCCATATCAATTTGTTATCATTAATTTCACAAAAGTATCAAGCAGTCTTCTGATTTAACACAACATTCTTTCTTTGGTTAAAAAATGCCCTTTAATTTAATGAGTCCAGCAAAATTTACATAAATAATAGATACCAACTTAAAATTTTGAAAAATAATATTTTTCTTCTTTTTTAATTAAAAATTACTTAATTTTATTTTTTAAGAAGTATTTCTCCTTCATTGTGCCACTATAACAGTTAATCATCTAATGATAGTAGTACTTTTTAAGTTTTGTAGCATTTTCATCGCTGTCTATATTAAACCATATTAATTAAAAAATTAAAGATTAATTAAATTAAAGCTTAAAACAGAGTTAATCTAAGCATATCAGCCAATTTAAATGATTAATCACACACTTGTGTCCAAAACTAAGGCATATCCAGTAAAAGATATACACATCTAATAGAATAATTACCTACAACAAAGCAGCCAATTAACATTATCATTAAGATGACAGTTGAGGATTCAAAGAGATAGTATAACAGCATTAAAGACCTTGACACAGACCCAAAACCATAAGGCATATAGAACAACACAAAGGTAAAGCACTCCAAGACGTTGAGACTAAAGGCATCTTCAAGGAGGAAATAACACTCTTCAAATAAGTGGAAACAGACATAAACAGATGGGACTATATTAAGCTAGAAGCTTTTGCACCTCAAAGGAAATAATTCCTAGGATACGAAAGACAACCAAAGAATGGAAGAAGCAATTCACCTAATACCCATCAGATAAGGAAATAATATCTAAGATATACAAGGTACTGACAGAACTTTACAAAAAAAAAAAATCTAACCCCATCAAAAAATAGAGAGAAGGGGCTGGAGAGATAGCAGGATGTAAAGCATTTGCCTTGCATGCAGGTTGGTGGTTCAAATCCCATCATCCCATATGGTCCCCCCAGCCTGCCAGAAGCAATTTCTGAGCATAGAGCCAGGAGTAACCTCTGAGTACTGCCGGGTAAAACCCAAAAACCAAAAAAAAAAAAAAAAAAAAAAAAGGAAAGAAGAGAAGCTGGAGAGATAGTGCAGAGGTAGGGCTTTTGCCTTGCAAGTGGCTGACCCAGGATGGACCTGGGTTCACAGAGTCCCACATGGTGCCCAAGCCAGGAGCGACTTCTGAGCGCAGTCAGAAGTAACCCCTGAGCGTCCCCCCCCAAAAAAAAATGGGGAGAAGAAATGAACAGACACAGACAATTTCTCAAAGAAGAAATACAGTATTTTCCGGCGTATAAGACGACCCCTAATTTTACAGTTAAGACATAGGTTTAGGCCTATATTTGCTGTATAAGACAGAATGTTCCTGTGCTGCAACTGTATCTTCCACAGTGAGCCAATCACAACAAGCAAAGGTCCAAAGGTTATACTGTAATAGACGTCCTCTCTGACTCTGGCCAATCTGAGCAGGCTTTTTACAGTGTAGATTTGGGTACAGAACATTGTCTAATTTGCAAGCATAAAAATCCTACTTGGATTGGCTGAGTTAGAGAGGCGGTCTGAGCAGCCTGGCAAGTGATTGGTGCAGGATCGAGTTGGAAAATTTGTTTAGTGGCAACATTTAGACAATTTTCGTTTAGCGGCATATTGAAACATTTTTCGGGATATACTCGGCATATAAGACGACCCCGATTTTCGGTTGACTTCTTTTTTTGTTTCAAAAATCGTCTTATATGCTGGAAAATAAGATATATAGAGCCAAAGGTACATGAAAAAATGATCTACATCACTAATCATCAGGGAGATGCGAATTAAAATAACAATGAGGTAGCATTTCACACCACAGAGACTGGCACACATCACAAGGAACAAGATAATCAGTGCTGGCAGGGATGTGGGGAAAAAGGATCTCTCAGTCACTGCTGGTGGGAATGACATCTAGTCTAGCCCTTATGGAGATTCCTCAAAAAACTGGAAATTGAGCTCTCATATGATCCAGCTATACCACTCCTAGTGAGATATCCCAGGAACACATAAAATGCAATACAAAATCCCTTCCTCACACCTATCTTCATTACAGCCCTAGTTACTATAGCCAGACCCTGGACGACCTTCAACAGATGAATGGCTAAAGAAATTGTGATACATATACACAGTGGAATATTATGCAGCCATCAGGAGAGATGAAGCTATGATATATATATATACATACATGAATCTATTATGATGAGTAAAATAAATCAGAGAAAGAGGTTCAGAATAGTCTCACTTATCTATGGGTTTTAAGAAAAATAAAAGACATCATTGAAATAATTTCCAGAGATGAGGGCCAGAAGGACTGGCTCACGATATGAAGCTCACCACAAAGAGTGGTGAGTGCAATTAGAGAAATAACTATACTGAGAACTATCATAACAATGTCAATGAGAGAGGGAAGTAGAAAGTTTGTCTCAAATACAGAAGGGGTGGGAAAGAGGGAGATGGTGGCATTGTTGATGGGAATGTTGCACTGGTAAAGGTGGGTGTTCTTTTTATGACTGAAACTCAATTTCAATCATGTTTGTAATCATGTGTTTAAATAATGATATTATTTATTTAAAAAAATAAAATAAACTCTACAAAAATTTAAAAAATTAACTTGAATTATCTGTTTATAAATAAATTCTATGATAAGTAAATTTCACAACTCAAATCCATATTGTTCAAGAGTAATTGAATATCAATATCATTTTTGAATTGTATAGTTGACCTTTACCTTTTAACAGAGTTAGGTCAGATATAGTTGCTCCTCTAATAAGTGTCAATGCCACTTTTAGACAGAATTATTAAGCGCAGACTCCTAGACTGAACAGAGAACTGCTATACTAAAGCTATTAAGACTCAGACTGAAATCTAGAGTCAAGAAAAAGATACCAATTGTGATGCATAAATCTTGGGACAGGAATTCAATTTTTGACTTATCTAGGATAGTATAGAAAGAGCTATAATTGTCTCAAATTGGTTTCCATGATTGTAGTGACATCATTAGTATTTATCCTATTATTTAAAAATGTGTCAATCCTAGTCATTATTACTCCCTACAGAAGAGCAGTAATCAGAGTAACTTACTGTTCTGTTAAAGGTTGAAAATATAAAATTATCATGGTTTTATTTTCCTTTGAAATTCTGCTCAATATGTTTTGCTTCCACAATTGCAAAAAAAAAGTCAATTTTTGTTTCCTGATACCTTATTAAGACTAAAATGCTGATTGTTAGGCTCTATAACTTAAATAGTAATTTTTCTAACATTTGAATCTATGGATATTTATATATTAATGCCATTTCTAGGTTTAAATGAGTTCAAGAATTGCATTATTAAAAATTTTATGTTAGTTAAAAAAGAAAATAAACTTGTTATTGTACCAAATTACTACAAATTCCCTGACTCAAAACAATGTACAGTTATTGTCTCATAGCATTAGAAAGTAGAATTCTTTTTATCTTAACCAAAAAGTCAGAAGAATTGTGTTCTTACTGGAAGCTTTATGGGAAAATCAGTTTCATTATCTTCCAGCTTCTATGGACTGATTTCTATCCTTGGCTCATTGTCACTTTGACGTCTGCTTCTGTCATTGCAGCTCTCTCATGCTGACTCTTCTACTTTTCCATTATTAGGATTCCTGTAAATTCCTTTGGATGCCAGTTAATCCAGGAAAAATATCTCTAATTACATATTTCTTAAGTTTGTGACTTCTGATTTTTTTTAAGTCATATTCAGCGGTACTCAGTGGTTATTCCTAACTCTGAGCTCAAGAATCATTCCTGCATGGCTGGGAGGGGACATAGAGGTGGGGTAAATAGGATGCTGAGGATCACACCAGGGTCAGCAGCACATACAAGGCACATACAAGGTAAATGCCCTGACCACTGTACTATTACTCTGACCTTCTGATTTATTTTATAGGTCATAGTCAAATAACTCAAAACATATATTCCCAAACTGCAGGGAAATAACATATATATCTCTGTCTGAAGCTCCCCCTCTGGCATCAAAGATTATGTCTATCTCACATGCAATGTGTACATATCTTCCCAATATCTCTAGAATTTCTAAACCTTTGCAGCTTCTCAGTTCTGTACTATATCAGTGAAAAAATTCTAAGCCCAGATAGCAATAAATTAACACAAATGTATGCAATAAAATTATTGGGCTCTTTTAAACTATTTTTGGTTTCTTTTCAATCCTATCTTCCTTGTTATCACTTTAAATACCTCCATCTTTTAATGCAACAGTAATTTGTGAAGTCTTCCTTCCATCACAGCTATTATAAAGATCATAGTCATTAACAATTATAGGTATCAACATGAAAGTACTCTAGGTATTTCTGATGTATTACTTAAATCTCTGTATTTCATTGCAATTGATAATCCATCTTTCCAAATTATAATATATTTATTCCTATCTTTCTGACATTTTTTTTGGTAAAAGATCAAAACTATCTTTAGCAGAGAAGGAAAGCTTATCAGATTAAAAGATGGCATATTTTAGTATGATCTTCAAGGTTTCCAGCAATACTCCTTTTCTATTACAATAGAACTTTCTTTTCTAATAGGCACAATTAAATTACAATATCTAAGCCTCAAGTTTTCATGAAAAATCATAGCCGTTACATTAGAATTATACTATACAAATATCAGTATTAAATTAAACAGTTGATAGTATGGTGTAGAAAATATTTCCAATAGGAAAAATGCACAATGGTTTGTGTCCATAAGGGCCTGAATACAGCTCCTGTCAGATCCAAGATTCCCCCTCTACTATCACCATTTTTGTGTGGAGAGAAGTTGGTGAACACTAAGGAAAAAGAATTGAAAATTTATCTCTTGCCCCAAACATTAAGATTCTGGCGGTTTTTTTTTTTTTTCTGCTAGCATCTCATACCATCATTCATTCATTCTACTTTTTTAAAAAGCTAGTTTTTATTTACCTATTTATTTATTTTGGATTTTGGGTCACAACCAAAGGAGCTCAGAGGTTATTCCTGGTTCTACACTCAGGAATCACTCCTGGTGGGTTCAGGAGACCATCTATGATGTTGGGGCTTGAAACTGGATCAGCTGTGTGAAAGGCAAGTGTCCTACCTACTGTGTTATTACTTTCATAATTCTAATTCTAATATTAAATGTTGGCTAGATTTGTTATTTTCCTTATCATACAAGTTCTTCAAAATTAAACTACATCTCTATAATCAACATAATTATTGAACTCTTTGACTTTAAGAATTAGTGAACTTCTGCAAGAGCCAGACAATTCTTTTGAAAGTAGCAAAATTCAGGGCTGGAGATATTGTGTGGAGGTAAGGCATTTGCCTTGCATGCAGAAGGACAGTGGTTCGATTCCAGGCATCCCATATGGTCCCCTGAGCCTGCCAGGAGCGATTTCTGAGCGTAGAGCCAAGAGTGACCCCTGAGCGCTGCCAGGTGTGACCCAAATCCTTGACCCAAATCCAGCTCCCCCCCCCTCGAAAAAGAAAGTAGCAAAAGTCAGGGCACAGAGATTGTATAGCCTGTCATTCTTACCCCCCAAATGCATCAGTAATATCATATGGCACATATCCCTTTTGATTAGGCATATTAAAAAAAGGGAAATCTTATGTATAGAAACAAAATCTTATCTACTGGGATAAGGACTCATAAATTTTAGAATACAAGGGCACCTCCCATCCTAAACATTTGCTATGGGGACTCTACTTAGAATCCATGTGATTGGACAGCCACCATTAAACCAACCCTGTACCCCAGATCTCAACAACAGAACCCACACAGTTTCCTGCAACAGCATCAGGAATCAAACTCCCCCCGGGGAGTTACAAATACCTCTATGGCACAAACTTGCGCCAGGTAATAAGACACCCTGATGAAGAGGAAACAGCAACAACTTTAAGAGGTTGCCCTACCTCATCACCTAATGGTAAGATGAAATCATATGACATTTCATCGTTTTATCTGTGCAAAAACCAAGATCACTTATTACTGAAGACTGAGTTTGACAACTGTGATTGAGCAGAACTTTTCCTGGGACCAATAAAAAGAACCGTAGCCTAGGCTAGAGCCTAGGATTTGTACTAAAACCAAGGTCTGACTTTGACCATCGCTACTGAGCAGAACTTCTGGAACCATAAGTAAAGACTATCCAATGCTTTGTCCTAGGATCTGTGCAAAAACCAAGATTGCTAATTACAGAAGACTGTTTACAGCAACCGCAACAGAGCAGAACTTCTAGAACCATAAAGAAAGACTTGATCCTAGACTTCATCCTATGACTTTTGCAAATACCAAAATCTGTATTTACAGAGGACTGATTTTGTCAACCACAACTGAGCAGAATGTTTCCTGGCACCATAAACAGACCTTGGGGTTCAATAATGAGCATGTCCAGAGCCATAGTCATTCCCACGAGAGTATGCTTCAAGGGTGGAGAAACCCTGTATCTCTTAGACCAAGGGAATTCCCTTTCTAACTTCCCCAATACTTACTGTGCCTATGCAAAGACAAGCAAAAAGACAAACAAAAAAACAACAAAAAAACTTGTCACACCAGCCCTCCTTCCTTTTCCCCCCTTTATTTTCTTTCTTCTTGTTGTTGTTCAGTTGTTTGTTGTTGCTGTTAATTTTTTGTTGTTGTCTGTTTTAGGATTTTTTTCTTTCTTGTTTTAAATTGATATTGATAGCTCCTAGATGGACTCCTCCTAGCTTTCTTTTTTCTCTTTCTTCTATTTTTTTTCCCAACAGAATCACAAAACTTGAATCATCTTGTTTTGCCCTATAAATAGAGGGGGGAAAATGAATGGTACCAGGAGCAAACAGTTACATGAACATTGAGTGGAAATAAAAATACAAAATCCAAAGTCAACGACAACAGAATCAAGATACCCTATCTACAACAAATTATATACAAATAGGACCTGTTACACTAACAGTCCAGGGGGCAAAGGGGGAAAATATGAAATGCATTCTGGGAACAGGAAAAGAGGCAGGACAAGACTCATGGGAGTGACCCTAATTCACTGTCACTATGTACCTTAAATATAACTGTGAAAGACTTGTAATGCACATTGATCACTAAAACTTTTTTTTAAATTATAAGAAACAGAAAAAAAGTAGCAAGTATAAAATTTACGTTTTTGATCAGTGGAGCAAAAATATATTTTTTTTACCCTTGCTAATGCCCATTGTTCCCATAGTCACGCCAAATTAAAAATATTATAGATCTGTCTATAAACATGGGTAGTGTCAATCTTAGATGGAAGTAGAGCAGCTGGTCACCAAGTATCCACCTGGATTTGGATATATGAATGTTTGCTCTTTTAGAAAATTATATCTTCTTCATACCTGTTTATTTTTAGAATGCCATAGTTTTTTTATTTTATGAATGATTTTAACGTAAGGTGCTTTGTTCTATGTTACAATATAACTTCACAAGAAAGTAATTACATTAAACCCCATAGTCAGTTTATAGTTGGGTCACAATCAGTGACTATTATATATTTTCTCCCCAATTATAGCTGCATAATGCATGAATCATAAAAATATGGCTTAAGTTTAGAAATTCTTCATAAGAAAAAAAATCTCTTGCCTTTTCAAAGAATAGTGAGCAATTCCCCAGAATTTAAATCAATAATCAAAAAGATTAATTTATTCCATTACAAATGTGGACCTGGCTAAGTATGATAGACTCCTCTGAAAAACTAATTAAATAAATGTAAAATACTGGTAGCATCTAAACTTAAACAGAACAGTAGCATAGGGCCAACTCAACTTGATTTTTTTCCCCAAAAGTTATGCACCTGAATCTTTGGCTCTCAGGATAGAGGAGTGGACTAATATTTTGTTTTGTTTTGTATTGGTTTTGGTTTTTGAGCCACACCCCATGGTACTCAGAGGTTACTACTCAATCTGTGTTCAGAAATTGCCCCTGACAGGCTCAGGGGACCATAAGGGATACATAGAATCTAATTCAGGCCAGGTCAGTTCTGGGTCAGCTGTGTACAAAGCCCTACCTGCTATGCTGTCACTCTGGCACCAAGACTTGGACTAATCTTTGATAGTATATCTTTTCTTCTTTTCAGGGTTTCTCCCCTGGAAGCTACTAAGAAATGAAGAGCAATTTTTTGACTGGAGGCCTGATGACATGAACCCAGATGACACTATTGCTGTGATTATGATTCCTTAAGAGACTCAGGGATCATCTCCTCTGCATTCATCAGGAAACTTTCATGCAAGAGAATAAATGCCTTCCTTTCTTTTCTAAATCTTCAGTCATTGCTATGGCAGGCATAACTCTAAAGCATCATATTAAAACAATTTAAAATGGTAGATTAGGAAAAAAAACATTTATTTATCCCTTTGTTCGTGATTAAAACATACAAAAATCAATGTGGAGTTGTGCTTTCAACTTCTTAAAGAAGTCCAAAAATGTGTGAGTGGGTATATCATTAAGACTCTGTTTTTGTGATTAAATATAAAATAATTTTATGTATAGATAGTAAATATAAGGTTGTGGCTCAATTTTTTTTTCATTTCATTTTTTTAATTTTATTGAGGCCATTGTGAATTACAAGTCTTTCACAGCTGTACTTCAGGTGTTTAGTGACAGTGAATTAGGGCCATTCCCACCACCAGTTTGGACCTCCCTCCACCATAGTTCCCCGAATGCATCCCAAATCTCTACCCCTAGTCCCCTGTGCTACTACTATAACAAGTCCATTTTGTGTTTACCTTGTTATAGTTTGGTTTTCTAGAAAACTTCCCCAAACACCCCACAAGCTGGCCTCATTTTTTCTTTTAAGAGCTCTATCCCATTCCACAAGGGTCAGTCCTTCAACTCTAACCTACGAATAGATCTCCACTGTCTGTCTATGTGTGTGTGTGAGTGTTTACATGGTAGACTCCTTATGCTTGTCTAATCTGTATTGTACATAATCCCTGCCTAATTGTATATAGTTCTTATGTGATATCCTTCCTCCCCACATCTTGTCTACCACCTTTCAAATCCTCTTCTATCCTCTCACCCCCTCAACCCTGATCCTTAATCTTCCCCTAAATAACCCTCTTCACCTGTAGTTCTTAACTCCTCAAGGAAACTTCACAATACCCCAGCAAGCTGACATCTGATTCCCAAAGTGAAAGGACTGCCTACTAACCTGCTCTGTCTTGCCCCTGTGGCTTAATTTTTTACATAACATAAAATTAATATAGAATTTAATATAACATCTCTAATTTGTCATGCAACTAATTATTAACACATTTAATGATTTACATATTATTTCTATATAGAAAATTATAAGACCTATGCTTCATATCTGTCTTGTCAATCCTTAATTTCTACCTTTCAATCCTTTTACAAATAAAATATGGGAATTTAATAAAATAGTAAAGGTACAACCTGTGCTTTATAAAGATGTTGGGTAAATATGAACAAAACTAAGTTATATAAGACTAAAATATTTTCTGTTTAAAAAACCCATTTTTAATGACATATAAACATTGGGTTATTAGTGTCTAAAAGTAAATTTCAAATCTATCTGGGTCAATTGGAACTATATATGCTATTAACATGTTGATAACCTCAATTTTTCTTTTCTTATCTGCTGTCTAAATTATACCTCCTGCCCTCAAAGATGTTTTTTAGAAATGTCTCACCAGTACTTTGGGTGTTAGTTTCAATTAAGTATGGTCAACATGAGACATGGGAAGATAGATGATCAGTGTAGAATGTCTATTGGCATTTTGCTGAGGTAAGAAGAACTGGGGCAAGAGTGTTTATATAACTATGTATTTTTTGCCACTCTTTATTACTATTGTTTTTAAACCTGATCTTATATTGTTAAACATCCACACATTAATTTCTTCACAAAATCTCATATGTTGTGCAATCCCAAGATGTAACTGACCTATTGATGAATTAATTGGAAGACAAACCCTTAGAAGTAAAATAAGTTTTGTTGCCCATTCACTTTGTGCTTTCTAGACACACTGCCTAGAATCCTCTCTTTGCCACCCTTACTAACTTTTCTGCCCCCAAATTCAATATCAGTTATGGCATTATATTAATGATTTGTAAATTATATTTTTATAATATTTCTATAGTATCCTAAATTTGTGTTGCCAACTGTACGTGGCCTCACTTTCAAAAAAAATTTTAACTGCTTTATTTGTTTGTTTTAGGTCTTACCCAGTGGTATTCAGGGAACACTCTTAGCTGTCTCTAGGGAAACAAATGGTTGTTGAGGGATCAAAACAAAGCAAACATCTTACCCATTGTCTATCTCTCCAGTCCACTTTTGAAATCTTATAGGCAACTTGAACTGTCCTTTCCAAAAGAGAATACTCTTTCCCCATCTTCTTTCCCCATGTACTCCTTAATCTGTTTCTCCAACTATTCCCTTGATTTCAAGGATTTTCCTTGATTACAAAAAATGCAATATTAGGCATGTATTTCTTAGGGGTTTTATTTGTTTATTTCTATAGCTACCTTTTTTGCTATCCTGAAATTAAGCAAAAACAACAACAACAACAAAGAAATCCTTCACATAGAATAATATTTTTCTTTATCATTTACTATGACAACCACATTTATAACATTGCAAAGTAATAATAATTGGTCATTAGAATATTAAATTTGCTAAATTTAGTTGTTCTATAGCCTGATATTAGAATATTACTAACGTTAATATTACTAAAGACTTTAAACATTCCCAGCATTTTAGCTATTCTAGTAGCTATTTAAGTTCAAAATTCTTTCATGTAAACCCTTAGATGAAAATGATCTCTTAAACTTACCAGAGGCTTCACAAAACCAGTAAATTTCAAGGGAAATATTCCTTTTACAACCCACATCCTGTCCTCAGGCTTCCTCATTATACCAAAGACACATGCTATGATTCTGAATCATCACTAAATTTAAATTCCTTTCCTGTGCCTAGGGTTATGAATACATTATTTTAGATTAGATATGATTAACACAATAAGTTACCACCAAAGAAGATGTTCTGTATATATGTAATTTTCATGATATATATGGTATTTTAGGGGCTTCTAGAATTTGCTTTTATACATGTGGTGTTCGTGGCTGGAGAGTTAGTAGAGCAGGTAAGGCACTTGCAATACACTCGATCCCTGGCACCCTATATGGTCCACCAAGGTGATTCCTGAATGAAGAGCCACGAGTAACCCCTGACCTTCGCTGAGTGTAGCTCCTCCCTTTCAAAAAAAATAATAAAACGTAGTTTTTGGAGCTAAAGAGCAAAGACTTTTTTCAGACTATGTAGGTCCTTAGATGTTTACAAGGATAGATACAGCTGATTCCTGCATTTATTTTATGAAGCAAGATTTACTGTACGTAATGACTCTGAAACATGGGTAGTGTCAATCTTAGATGGAAGTAGAGCAGCTGGTCACCAAGTATCCACCTGGATTTGGATATATGAATGTTTGCTCTTTTAGAAAATTATATCTTCTTCATGCCTGTTTATTTTTAGAATGCCATAGTTTTTTACTTTATGAATTATTTTAACGTAAGGTGCTTTGTTCTATGTTACAATATAACTTCACAAGAAAGCAATTACATTAAACCCCATAGTCGGTTTATTTGCTAGTTTTGTAAACAAGATTTTTAAAACGATAAAAGGCAGTGAAGATATGAGAAGTTAATTCCAATAGGACCAAAAGAAATGGAAGTATGCAAAAAAAAAAAAAAACCCAAAAAATGGGATGGTAGATGAGGATCTCTTAATTATTAAATACATCAGTTAGATAAAATTGACTGGAGGGAACAATATCTTAATATTTAAAAACATCTTAGCTAAAATTGGTGAAAAAGAAACGTTCATAGCCAAGAATCATTGTTAATTAGTCCAAGATAGCAGAATTTTGAAAGGAAATTGGTATAAATCTTTTCTTGCTTGTTTATGTTTGGGTCACAACCAGTGGTGCTCAGAGATTGCTCTGTACTCAGGAATCACTCCTAATGGGTTCAGGAGACCATGTGACAGGCTGAGGATTAAACCAAGGTCAGCCTCATACAAGACAAATGCCCTGCCTAAAACTTGCATAAATATTTGTGATTATGAGTTAAATAATAATTTCTTTGATACACCAAAAACAAAGATAAATAAAAGTATGTCACCAAAACTAAAAACTTTGTGTATTGAACAATAGTATCAAGACAGTGAAGAAACAACTTAGAATGCAAGAAAGAACTTTCAAGACATACAAGTGATGCATGTTTAATATTTGATATAAACAAAAGCTCATATAATTTAACGAGAAAAGGACAAGACACCAGAGGCCAAGGAGATGGCACAGCAAGTACTGTGTTTGTTTTATATGCTACTAATCTAGGTTTTAATTCCAGTAACACATATGGTCTCTGAACACTTTTAGGAGTGATCCCTGAGCATAAAACAAGAAGTAAGCCAGGATTGTGACTTCCCTAGGGGGTATGATACCCTTCATTCTAAAAAAAGAAAGAAGAAACAAAATAATAAAATTCTTAATTTTTATTTCTTTCTATATCTTGGATTTGGAGTCATAACTGGTAATCCGTGGGGCTAGTCCCAGCTATGTCCTTGACAGTTGTTACCAGTGGTGCAAAGGGCCATACAGCGCTATTGATGAAACTAAATTCAGACACATGCAAAGCATTCTGTAAATTATCTTTTTGTGATCTTCAAACACCCAGTTTAAAAATGCACAAAGGGTACAGCAAAAAATTTAATTGAATTTTCTAAACCTGAAAAACTTTGCATCAAAAAACACAACCAACATAGTGACAAAGCAACCTACACATTAGGTGTGCTGGAAACAATGGAAAATCATGCATTACTAATAAAATATGTACAAAATCTTTCAATTCAACAACCAAAAATAACTACATATAACCCAGTTATAAAATAAGCAAAGCAAATAAAGAAATTATAAAAAAATAGACAAAGGACTAATATTTCTGCCAAGAAAATATATTAATAAGTACAGAAACAGTTCTGTACATTATAATTTATTAGAAATATAAAAATAAAAATTATGAGATAGTATCTCCCACCAACTAGGACATCTACAATAAATCATTTAAGTAAAAGAAATTATATTTATATAATTAAATTCTATTTTGTACTTAAAAGAAATGAATACTGGTAGATAGTAGAACAAGCATGAGCTTTGGAAGTAGTATGCTAAATTAAGAAATCAGGAAGGTTACATGTTATGTAATTCCACATATTATGAAATTTCCACATAAGCAAATTCATTAAAACAAAAATTAAATTAGTGGTTCACAGAAATGCAAAGAGTAAGGAATAGGAACTGACGGCTAATGGGTATGGGATTTCTTCTTCAAAGGCTGAAAATAATATGAAATTAGATATTGGTGACAGCTGTATAACACTGTAGATCTACAAATTCCACTTAATTGTATGGTTTATTTTTTGTTTTGTTTCTGTTTTTGTTTTTAATTGTATGTTTTTAAAGTGAGTAGATTTTATAGTTACAAATTTGACTTCAACTTAGAAAGTAAACTTGAAGTTTAAATAATAAAGAATCATAAAGGAGAAGATAATTAAAGTCCCCCAATCAATTCTCTTCTCATTCCAGGCAGAAGTATGCTTTTCTGTATGTCTATGCACAAATAGCTCTAAATTAATAAGATAAAGGTAATTGTATTACAATGGTGTTTTTAAAGTCCTTTTTATTTTTGTTTTTTGGGCCACACTCAGTGATGCTCAGGGGTTACTCCTGGCTATGCACTCAGAAGTAGCTCCTGGCTGGGGGGACCATATGGAACATGAGGGATGAAACCGCGGTCCCTTCTGGGTCAGCCAGGTGCAAGGCATATGCCGTACCTCTACACCATTGCTCTGGCCCCTAAAGTCTTATTTTTATTTTCAATTGCATATCACTAACATTTCCATTTTCTGTCACACAAATATGCTTTATTTTTATTCCATAATTTATTTTATTATGAGTGTAATATCTTATTTTATTATGAGTATAATTTATATTTTATTATGAGTATAATATCTTAATTAGCTCCACTTTTTAACTTTGTAATCATTTTAACTTTTTATCCAACAATGCTTCACTGATATTTTTGAATAGGGGAGCATATTTACATAAAATGTAGCTGAGAATATGCTACTGTGCTCTACTAATATGCCTAAAACTATTAATTCTTGGGTACATATGACCAAATTATATTTAAGTGCTCCACATAACAATATTTAATTACTTTTTGAGTTTCTGTTTATTTATTTGATTAAATACTTTATCTAATTTCCTAAATACATAAGTGCTCATTGATTTATAGAAACTGAGCAGACTTGAAGGGAATCAGTATGTTAAAAAATAGTAAGGAAGGAAATGGACACAGTGGAATTTTGGCACAAAGAACAAATTTTTTCTTTTGGCATTATAAAGGAAGATTTTAGGGGTTAAATTGCCCACCTTTTTATTAAAGCACATTAGAATGATACTTATTTTACCCCAGCCACCTCAGCTTATAAGAATTGAATCCTGTTTGGAAATATATCCAGTGTGGAATCATGCCCCCAGTGGGTTATATGCTTTATAACCAGCATCAAGCATGATATTTTTATTAAAGTATAAGGAAATGTCTGTCACTGAGAAGGTAAGGTCTGCCCCAGATTAAACTTCCTTCATTTAGTTGTTTTCTATGAACTCTTCTCTTCAATAGTGTCTTCCTTTCATGCTTCTCAAAAATAAACATGGACTTTTACTTTGAAAATCATATACTCACAAGCATGCTCATTTCATGAGCATAAATGAACTGATTATGATGATTCTGAATTCATAGTAATCAGTAGGTTTTGAGTCAGGGCTCTTTCATGTCCCCAGATAATAAATAAGTATAATGGCCTCAGTTGGTAGTTAAATGCTTTATTCCAGCTGAACTACTAAATCTGAAAAGGCATAAGTGATGAATATGAATATGAATATATATATAAAAGGCCCTGATAGAGCTTAACAAGAAAATTCAATTTAATCCCATTAAAAATGAGAAGAAGAGATAAACAGATAATTCCTTAAAAGTACAGATGGTAAAAGACACATGAAAAAAATTCTCCCTATGATTAATCATCAGGGAGATGCAAATCAGAATAACAGTGATATGTCATCTGACACCACAGAGACTGGCACACATCAGAAAGAATAAGAACATCCAGTGCTGGTATAAATATGGGGAGAAGGGACTGTCATTTGTGTCTGCTGAGAATGTTGATTGGTTTAGGCTTTTTAGAAAACAATATGGATATTTCTCAAATAACTAGAAATTGAGCTTTAATATGACCCAGTAATGCCACTTCTAAGAATATATCCTAAGGGCCCAAAAACACATTGCAGAAAAGTGCCTCTGCACTACTTTGTTCATTGCAGCACTGTTTACAATAACTAGAATCTGGAAACAACCCAATCCATTTATGCCTGAATGGATAAAGAAACCACGATACATCTACACAATGGAATACTATGCAACTATCAGGAAAAATGAAGTCATGAAATTTGTTTATATGTGGAAGGATATTGAGATTATTATGCTGAGTAAAATAAATCAGAGGGAGCGGAATAGAAATAGAATGAGTGCACTCATTTGGGGAATAGAAAAGGATATTATGATAATAATGTCCGGAGACAAAAGAGATGATGGCCATAGGACAAGTCCATAATAGGAAGATTGCCACAAAGAGTTGGGAGTGCAATTAGGGCAGAGAAGGAATACTACGACAATGATAGTTGGAAATAATAATTCTGGACAAAAACTGGGTGCTGAAAGAAGATAAAGTGATATGCATAAAACTACTTCAGTAATAATATTGCAAACAACTATATCTAAAAGAAAAAAGAAAGGGGGAGAGAGAAAGAGAAAGACGAGATTGTTGCTCTGCTAGGCTCTGTGAATTTATCTACAAGTGACAGAGAGACAGTACAGTGAGTATGGCATCTGTCTGGCTTTCAGCAAACATGAGTTCAAACTCTAGCACTGCATTTGGTCCCCAGAGCCTACCAGGAGTGATCCTTGACAATAGAATCAGGAAAAATCCTGGATTAGAAGTGGGTGTGGACTTCCAAAAAAAGTATTTTATATTGATAGGATTGAAGAATTGTCAATGCAGCTTTCCAGATTCTGTGAAACATATGTGAAATTTTTAAATTATGCTTATGAATTAAATTTCATATTATAAAATCGTCACTTAGTTTTACTATCATGTTACTGTACACCAATTTTGAAAGAGTTTACGAAGAAAAAAAAATTTTTTTGTGGTTTTTGGGTCACACCCGGAAGTGCTCAGGGTTATTCCTGGCTCCAGGCTCAGAAATTGCTCCTGGCAGGCACGAGGGACCATATGGGATGCCGGGATTTGAACTGATGACATCCTGCATGAAAGGCAAACGCCTTACCTTCATGCTACCTCTCCGGCCTCATTATGAAGAAAATTTATGCAAGTCCTTTGTTGTCTGTGCTGCAACAGTAACCATGAAAAATGGCTTTCTAGATTGGGTGTCATTTATATGATGGAACTCTTTTTATTGCTCTTTCAACAGCAGATAGCTGTTGAAAAAATCATTTGGTGTTATCTTATAAGCATTTGTAGATTTATTATTGACTGTTACAATTTTTGGTCAGTAACCTTGAATATAGGAGGACCAGGTTTTATTACCAGTAGTACACGGTTCCTTGATTATTGCCAGGTTACCTTTAAACACAGTGTTGAGAGTAGATCCTGAATACCCATCGGTGTGGCCCAATACAAACAAAATAAGAAGTATCTTCTATGAATTAGTAGGGTGGTCTTCTCATAATGATTACCCAGACACAACTTTCTAAATAAATTTCAAGAAAAACTTTTGTCCTTCATGAAAAAAGAAAGACAACTTTTAGAAAATTTAACATATTATTGAAATTAGTTTGATTTTATTAGAGATCATTTTGAGATATTGAGTTTCCTTGTGAAGCATGAATTTCACACCAAAATTGAAATTTATTTAGATACAATAAGCCCCCCCAAATTTCTTATCCTTATTTTAATTTAATCTATAGTAATTTCTTTCTTTTTGGTGGGTAGGACCTCCCTAGTGGTGTTGAGGAACCCAGAGGCCACTCCTTTTACCATTTTTATTGTCTTATTATTATTAAAAGATTTATGATCTTATAAAATGTTTAACTAAAACTGTTCTCCCCCCAAGTACTTCATTTTATTTTACTCTTTCTATCAGTCTTTCTTTTCTAATATTTGGATCCAATTTGTTTTTATTCATCTTTCCAACTGGTGTATTTTATGATATAATTAAGAATCATTTAATAGGAATGTTTGATTTATTAAGATTTATAGTTAAATAAACTTTCACCTCACTTGTTTTCTCTTCATAACTATTTCCCTTTTATTATCTTCTAATCACTTGATATTTTAATGTCTCACCAGTATTAGTACACATATTTATACTACTTAATTGAAGTAATTTTATATCTATCTATTATTTTTGTCTCTCAATGATACAGATATACATATTTAATTTTTATCTTATATTATTATTAGGGGCACACATGGCCTTCCATAAAACTTACTCCTTGTTTCATGTTCAAGTGGCATATAGGGACAATATGCAATGCTGAGAATTGAACTGGGACTGAAATACAAAGAAAATGTTTAATTCCTATATGTCATCTCTAATCCTTAGTAATTTATTTGGACCTTCAGTTATCAAATAAAAGAAAATGTATTAATAGATCTATCTCAATCTTCTATTTTTCTTCATCACTTGCAATATATTCATGATTCTTTATGGTTTATATTATGATTTATATATTTATCTTTTTTTTTTTTTTGGCTTTTCTTCGACACCTGGTGACACTCAGGGGTTACTCCTGGACATGCACTCAGAAATCACTCCTGACTTGGGGGACCATATGGGACGAAGGGAGATTGAAGCGCAATCCGTCCTAGCCTAGCAAGCGAGCAAGGAGATGCCTAATGGATTGCACCACCGCTCTGGTGCTCCGGCCCCGTATATATTTATCTTTGATATAATTTTAAACTTTGCCTCAGTCTTAGTTTATTAAAGAGATTGATTATAGGCTAAAAAACTGGCATTTATACATATTCTATCCTCCCCTTGTCCATAACACCAAATTAGATATCTCTTGGTATATTTTGTAATGTATTGGGGACTTCTAAAATATTCAGTTAAAAACAATATCATCTGAGTTCTTAAAAATATAAAAACAAAACTTTACTTCTGTACATACTTTTAAGAAATAAAACACTATTTCCCTCTTCTATCTTATAGGTGTTCCTACAACAAGATTTATAAATAACTATACATTTGTGTCTAATTTACCATGTAGTTCTTACTGAGAACTGTATCTTCTGTGTTCCAAGTGTCCTTTGAAAATTTCTTTTCTGGATGTTAGACTTTGTGATTTAAGAGGCCTACGAATTTTGCTGGTAGAGAAGTTTTTGTTCCTTAATCTCATGGTATTTCAATAATTTACAAGAAAAGAAGATGCAACACTCAGGATACCACTGTTTTAAAATTTCCTTCAGACTTTGGAATTTTTGAACCATTATATTTTTATAGGAGGAGAAAGATTTTGTTCTGTGATGTGTTATATTACTAATCTTAAATATTTGTGTCTGCAAATTCACTACCCCATTTTATTTGGAGAAATAAATTTGCTTCTCTCATTTTTATTCCAAAAACTTTTATTGTTCAAATGGATGATAAACTGGAATGCACACAGAAACACTCACTTCCCTTGCTTATCTTTATGGATGAACATAAAACTTAATCACTTTTTCCAGTTGTCATAGTTAATATATTTTAAATGGTATTGATACTTATGGTTTTTATGTGTACCTTTACCTCAACTCACATCACTACCACCAAAGTATCCTAGAACCACCCCCATTCTAAGCTCATGTGTTGCCAAATAAAATATTTTAAGTTGAAGTGGATTGGTTATTAGTTCCAAAGTTTTAACAAGGAATTCTGTGAATTTCAGTTGTAATAATGAATGAGGAAACTGAAGCAGCATATAAGATATATACTATAAGTCATACATATGATGAAGTGGAAGTTCTTCATGTTCAGGCCCTAAAGATTTACCCTTTATTGAAAATTGAGTAAATTTACCCTTTTGCAAGAATAAAAAAATCTATTAAAGGATACACTGGTCATGGAAAGACACAGTGGAAAGTCTTCAAAGAGGGGAATCTCTATCTAATATAGTTTGGAGTGGATTCTTTTGTTTACTTTTGGGTCATGCCTGATGATGCTTAGAGGTTATTCTTGTCCCTATCTGTTTAGGGGTATTTTTTATTATCTCTTTTGCAGAAGTTTTATTTTATAAAGGTCATGAGTTCAGGGTTTCATGCAAAAGTTTTTGTCAGTGACTGGTAGCTAAATGGGGAAACTGAGTCTAGAGTAGGCATTATTTTAGTTTAAAGCCTCATTTAGAATTGAGAAAATTGGGTTCAGAATCAAGAGAGTAGAAAAAAAAATAATTTCATAAGAATTTTACAAAGAACACAGTGATGTTAATATTGATTTCCTACACCACAGTGAAATGGAAAGTTATGCAATTTGTTTGACTAGGTGATATTTATGTAAACATCCTTGGATGTTAAGCCATATGCTCCTCCTACTGAGTTGAATTGTGTGTGTGTTTGTGTGTGTGTGCGTGTTTACTTGTTTTAGGGCCACATCCTGTGATTTTCAAAACTTGTTCTTTGTTATGAAGTCAGGAATTACTCCTGGTGGTGCTGGGGGGACCATATGAAATGCTAAAGATCAAACTCTACCTACTTTACTATCATTCCAATCCAACAAGTTTTTTGTTGTTGCTTTGTTTTTGTTTTGGGGGCCACAATTAGTGGTGTTCAAGGCTTATGCCTGATCTCACTGAACAGGAGTTCAGGAATCACCCCTGGAAGGACATCAGTTTAAACTCAAAGCCAAGGAGTTCAAGGCAAGGGCCCCACTCATTGTAATATTGCTCTTGGCTACCTACTGAGTTTATAAACCTTAGTATACTTCGGTTCTAGATTCCAAAACTCTTGTTCTCTTGCCTCTCATTTCCTGTTTGTCATGAATGTCATTTAAAATTCACCTGTAATCTGGTGGCCTGGCAATCATGGACACCTTAAAGAATGCCACATTATTCTTTTCCTATTTTTCCATCTATATACAATTAAACTGCAGGCAAACCCAGCTGCAAGCATGAATCAATAGCATGTAACAGAGATAACAGGGAGGCTGCACATGCAGAAGAAGCCTACCCAGTTAAGCCTGGGCAGCAGTACACAGGCTTTTTATATAGAAAAAGCTTTTCATATAAAAAAATTTATCCTAGAATTTGGCCATAGCTCTGACCACCAGTAACACCTGCCTGTGTGTCCTAGGTGCTGTGATAAATATTAGGAAGAGAAAATAAATGGAGCCTTTTTCTTTCTGTATTTGGAAGTATATAGCAAGCTGAGGAAGGATCAACATGAGAAATTATAAGCATCTTTGCCCCAGTGTTTTAGTGAATGAAATCAAGTGTTGAGACACTATGTAGGACAGAGATATATAAACTCTTACTTTGAATATAACTTTATGTTAATTTCCTGTTTTACATTTATAGGGTGTAATAGACATGGTATATTTCTCCAGCATATACAGTATAAGCATTCATTGTAGAGCCAAGCTTTTTTACAGGTGACATTAACTCTGCAATGTTGCGATGCAAACTGTGGGACATATTGCTATATGTAAGTATTGCTCTAAAATTAATATTTATAACATTATACATGAGTCTATTTTACACATAAAATGTGCAAAATCTTGGTAGTTTTTTTATTTTTAAAAAGGTTATGAACTTGTCTCCAAAATGTGAGGGAAAAATTACCAAATTGTAGTGTACACTTTAAAAGAAACTTTGTAGAAAGATTTCTGATAATATTTATGTTAATATTCTCTATTTGTCTTTAATTCTCCATTTTTAGCTTTCTTTTTCTCTAACTAGAACTTTTGAAAATGATTGCCTAGATCATTTTAGTTCTCCTAAGCCTGTAACTTCTATTTAGTTTGTTTTTTTATAAAGAGAGAAAGGATGGTTTTTAAACCAAACTAAACAAGTTACTAGCATAGTTGATATCACAGCCCGAAACTCATAATGTATTTTCTCTCTACTATTTTATAAATAAAAATATTTTACATTTATAAAAGAAATATAAGTTACATGTAATGCAAGTAGAAAAAAAGCTATTGGACACTAAGTAGCTGAGTAGAGGCTGACTGGTTTTAAATGCAGAGATGTGTAACATGTGACAAAAAGAGACTTCAGATTCAAATCTGGTCGATTAGGAGATTCCCTGAGGCTTAAAAACGTGGGCCAATGTTAAGAAAATCAGGGTTGAAGTTTGGTTTGAACAGAGCCCAGGAATTCAGTCTAAAATAAAAAGAATATATAATGTGATCATTATATATTATATATATTATATTATATATACAATATATAATATAATATATTATATAATATATTATATAATATTATATATTATATAATATATAATAATTATATATTATATATAATAATATATATATTATATATATATCATTTCCAGCCAAAACAAGGTGAAATATCAAACTGCTAATTACCAGGAACCAAATAAAGGAAATAACTTTATTTATTTATTTTTTTTTTTGGTTTTTGGGCCACACCCGGTAACGCTCAGGGGTTACTCCTGGCTATGTGCTCAGAAGTCGCTCCTGGCTTGGGAGGACAGTATGGGACGCCGGAGATCGAACCGCGGTCCGTCCAAGGCTAGCGCAGGCAAGGCAGGCACCTTACCTTTAGCGCCACCGCCCGGCCCCGGAAATAACTTTATAAAAAGCATCCTGGAGCTTGATCACAAGTTAGAGAAGAAGACAAGTTGTCATTAGCGTGACTTAAACTTTCATCCATGGAATGATCGGTGGAACTTTCAGTTAGTTGCTTTTCTACCTGTATGGGATATTTTCCAGGAACCAGGAAGTTTTTCTCTACTTTGCAATTTATTGCAGCCATTCTTTTGTATCTCTAGTGCATACCTGGAATGCCCCACTTGTAACATATCTTTGCCAGGAGAAAGGGAACCTGAGACTTAGATCAGAAAGAGATGAGACACCACAGAGATGAGCAGCTTCTTTGAGGTAAAGATAAGACAAGGAAGTAGAAAGGCAACAGCATCTCTAAAATATTACTAACAGTGGTACAGTAGTACTGTTAGCTCCTCTACTTTCTAGTTCCCTAAAGCTTGTGAAAATTTTCTTTAAGCTTCAGTTATTTTTGCAAGAGAAATTAAAATGCTAATATTATCAGAATATTGGAAACACATTTACATATACAAGGGGAAAGACTGGTTATGTCTGTTCATGTCAGTTAAGAGTGCCTAAACATTTGTTTATATTTAGATAAAGATAAAAAGGGATAAGAGTCTGGGCTGAGGTTGAGGGTGGAGTGATATTCAATTCAAAGGACATGAATGTATGCCTTGTATATGCTAGCCTGCTTGTTAAGTCCATAGCACAATATGACTTTCTCTTTTGTCTTGTTTTGTTTGATTAATTTAGTTTGATTTGCTTCATTTTCACTATTCCTGCACCTAAGCTCCCAGTAATAAGGGTCTCCACATATAGGTTTGATATGGGCAACCACATATAGGTTGATTCCAGAGATCAAATTGGAATTAGTTTCATTCAAGGCAAATACTCTTTTACCTGCACTATCTATTCAGTTTGCAAGTGCTCTGAATATTTTGGTATGGTCTTGGTGGCATTCAGCACAACTATGTGTGCCTGAACACTGTTTAAGCTTTTATAAATTTTTTTGTTCAGTGGCAGGTATTTTAGGCAGCATAGCTGCACTGTAGTGTCTCTGGGTCTTCCACATATCCCATTACAAGATGTACGAAAACCACATGAATCTACAAATGCTGAGAATGAAGATTGAAGAGGCTTCAAATTCCTCAGTCTGTGTGGAGCCTGCAAGCTGACTGAGTCTTTAGAGAACATAACTTTTTGAAATTTCTACTGCCAGTCCAGGAATGGAGATAGGCATCAGAGTTGGTGGTAGGTTAGGATATAATTAACTGTGGTATCTTGTTACTGGGGATGAACAGATTTGTAAGGCATAACAGTTTATTACAGAAAACTGGGATAATTTTTACCTCTTCCTAAACTTTAAATACATATTCATCCTGAAATCTTTCCCATATACCATTTGAGCCAATGTTCTTTAACCACTAGTTTGTGGCCTGGTACAGTCCACAGGTGTAGAAAGGGAAAAACGTTGCAGTCTTGTAATAAGTGTTTGTCTGTGGGCAAACATGCAGGACAGATGCTTGTCCACTGATGTAAAATGATCAAAGAGTGTTGGTTTAAGGTATATTGCCAATTCTTGTTGTGAAGCAAACTCTTCATCAATTCATCTGTATTGCCTCTGCTCTACATATTTATATAAATTATTGCTTGGTGGCAAAATCTGTCTGTCAAATGCCAGGGTTGCAACAAAAGAGGGTATGTTTAAATTTGAGTTATAGTCTAAAAGGGCATTAGTTTACTAGTATCTTTATTGTCTATAAAATATTAAGTGGCCAATTACTATTTGTTAGTAGTAGTAAATTTTATTCTTCAGGAACTCTTGCAGTGCATAAGTATAATTGCTTCTCATAGAAAACTTTATCCTGGGCCTGGAGAGATAGCACAGTGGCGTTTGCCTTGCAAGCAGCTGATCTAGGACCAAAGGTGGTTGGTTCGAATCCCGGTGTCCCATATGGTCCCCCGTGCCTGCCAGGAGCTATTTCTGAGCAGACAGCCAGTAATCCCTGAGCACTGCTGGGTGTGGCCCAAAAACCAAAAACCAAAAAAAAAAAAAAAAAACAAAAAAACTTTATCATATATCTTCCTCCCTAAAGGTGAAAAGGTCTTCTACATATGTATTTCAAACTCATCAGCCTAGTTTAGATTATTTCCTGTGGCATCCCCTATTCCAGATCCATTTTCCTGAGAGCTTGCTTCTAGTATACGCTCAGAAATTCCTCTTGCCCAGAGAAAAGAGACTGCAGAGGCAAACCTTGTGGCCTTGAGACCTAGGATCCATCAAAAGACATCAGAGTACAAGACAAAGTGCCAGTGGAGCATGGCTACTCCACTCAGCAGCGTCAAGCTCCTTCTACTCAAGGAACTCCAGCATGGGAAATAGAAAACATCACACTACAACTGAAACAATGGAGAAACAATGCAACCCTCCACCTTAGAAAACAAAGATGGGAGATCTGAAGCCCATTTACGAACATGTTTTTAACCATGATGCTTAAATAAATCATTTTTATAAAAGAAAAAAGAAAAAAAGAAAACTTTATTCCCATGGGGCTAGTTTCTGGTTATTTTTCAAAAGATGCCTGAACCCCGAAAATGCATATTTGTGCTATACTATTTGGTGCTCATTCTCAACTCCTCTTCATATGGAACTGTTGACCTGTGACATGTAAAATGATGCTTCACTTATAATTCCAAAAGTCACCGTGTGAAAGCTGAGGACTACATGAAAATTTGAAAATTTACTAAAATAAAAACTAGTAGATGGAAAGATGATGGTTCCCAAGATACTAGTAGTAATTGTATACAAAAATGTAAGGTTATATTGCTATTCAAAAAGTTTAATCTAATGCAATTCCACTTTTATTGAATATGAAACCAAATATGTCAGGCCTTAACTGTATTTTTATAGGAGAAATTTAACATGCATATTCAATCTTCTCTGTTCAGCAGTGATATAGCAGAGTGCTCTATATAAATATGTCTAACTGTAAATTCTCATTGATTAGAAAATTGCTCATAAGCTCATGACTTGCATCCTTTTAAAAGAAAAACAGCAGTTTTTGGATGGGAAGTGGAGGAGAATAAGAGGTGAACACAGGAAGTGAAAATAAAAAATAAAAAAGTAAAGCACAATTCCAGGTGAATTAGAATTCCATAACGTCTCCCAAAATCAATCATATAATGCTCCTGCATTTAAAATTGTGTTGGTATAACTGATTTTTACTCATTTGAGATCATTCTTTTCATGTGTTTGTCTCTCATGGACTGGAGGTACCTCTGAATTGGTCCCCTACCCCTACCTGTTCTCAACCTATGGTGGTGGTCCCAATAAAGATCACAGGTCAGTTAGACTGCTTGCAATTTCTATACCACAGCTAGCCTGTCTGCAAACTCGTATCTTTTGTCTGCTGGCAGATAGCTTTTGATAGAAGCTCCTGAACCTGTTTTATCTTTCTAACCTTGTGTAAATTATTTGCTGCGTTGGTGTACTTCCAGACCCACATTTCCCAACCCCCTCAAGACTGGGGCATGAAACTTCCACTACAAAATTGCAATGTGAATATATTAGAATTCTTCATATATTCAATAAACAATTTTCAGACACCAACATTTAAAGGTTAAATTTAAACGTTAAATATCTCCCTTAAAAATTAATTGGAAGGGGCTGGAGTGATAGCACAGAGGTAGGCCATTCACCTTGCACATGGCCAACACAGGAGGAACCCGTTCGATTCCCGGAGTCCATTATAAGCCCCGTGTCTCCTAGGAGCAACTTCTGACTGAGCGCAGAGCCAGGAGTAAACTCAGAGCACAGGCGTGAATAGCCAAAAAGTCAAATCCACATCTCTGGCAAAAAATATTTGAATTAATACTAATGTAAGATTTAATGAACAGAGAATCATATCAACTACAATTCAAATCACTGTAGATCATACATTGTAAAGTGGAAATACTAAACAACAAAATCCAAAGATCCTCCTCTAAACTTAAATCTGATATTTGATTCTGGTCCACTCCATGGTTCTTTTATTTTTAATTATGGATCATGTTTGTTCTAACCCACATGTTCACAAAATAAAGGTCAGTTATGTATGTTTGGAAATCAGTCTGTAAAACATTTGTTTGTTCAAATAAACAATACAAACAAGTACTAATACAATATTTATTGTATTAAACAACTATGAATACAGACAAGTATTAAATATAGATATAAAAATTAAGCATCCATGATACTACCCAAAGGTAAAAACACTTGCTAGACTATGCTCAAATGCTTTATCCTAGTACCTAGATCATTAAGACTGCATCCTCCTCTCGATGAGAAGTGTTTTCTAGAGAATAAACTTTGACAAATAATTTTTTAGTGGAAAATTTTTAAATAAAAATATGTCTTAGTCTTATCAAGAATGATTTTTGCTAAATGTTGTGAACTAATAGAAATAAATAGCTTAAAGTTCCTTCAAAGTGCAGCCTAAGAGTTTTTGACAATGGAAATGTTTTGTTTTGTTTGATGATGAAAATGTTAATGATTAAGTATTGAAAGACTTGAATAAATAACTTAATAGTAAACATACTTATTCAGAATCTTTCTAGTTTTGTAGAAATAACTCTGGCTACAGCCAGGATCTGGCCTCAAGGATCACTCCTGGAGGACTCAGAGGACCATACAGGGGTGCCATGGATCAAACCTAGGTCTGCGGCATGCAAGTCAAGCACCTTCCCCTCTATTAACTCTCCAGACCCCGCGGATATATATATTTTTTGCTTCATGTTACAATGTCAAAGTGAAATGGTTGTTATCAAAGGACCTTGAAAGCCCAAAATGATTATCTTTTCAGGTGGCAAAAAAGTGCCTTCTTTTCGGTCATAAAACATGACAGACTACAGTTCTGAGTCCTAGCTTACTACAGCTGACATTGATTTTTACTTCAGTCAACATGATTTACAGATTATTCAATTATAGTATTTTATGCACACCACACCTACATCCAGTATGTTTGTTTTCCTCCACTACTAACTCAGGCCCTACTCCCCACCCTGACACCTTTCTGCAGTGCTAAACTCAGTTCAAAAATTGTTTTTCTGCAGTGTTATACTCAGTTTGATTTGTCTGTCATTCCTTATTATGCTTTGTATACCAGCATTAGGCACTTCCTCAAAGAAGAAATATAAATGGCGAAAAAGGCACATGAAAAAATGTTCCACATCACTAATTATCGGGGAGATGCAAATCAAAACAATGATATACCACCTCACATCACAGAGACTAGCATACATCACAAAAAGCAAGAACAATCATTGCTGGCTGGGATGTAGAGAGAAAAGAACTCTTATTCACTGCTGGTGGGAATGCTATCCTGTCCAGCCCTTCTAGAAAACATATGGAGATTCCTCAAAGAACTGGAAATTGAGCTCCCATATGATCCAGCTATACAACTCCTAGGAATATACCCTAGGAACACAAAAATAAAATTCAAAAATACTCTCCTCACACATATATGCATTGCAGTACTATTTAAAATAGCCAGACCCTGGAAACAACCAAGATGCCAGTCAACAGATGAATGGCTAAAGAAACTGTGGTACGGGGCCGGAGAGATAGCATGGAGATAAGGCATTTGCCTTTCATGCAGGAGGTCATCGGTTCGAATCCCGGTGCCACATATGGTCCCCTGTGCCTGCCAGGAGCAATTTCTGAGCCTGGAGCCAGGAATAACCCCTGAGCACTGCCAGGTGTGACCCAAAAACCAAAAAAAAAAAAAAAAGAAACTGTGGTACATATACAATGGAATATTATGCAGCCATCAGGAGAGATAAAGCCATGAAATTTTCCTATATGTGGATATACATGGAATCTATTATGCTGAGTGAAATAAGTCAGAGAGAGAGATAGACACAGAAGAATTTTACTCATCTATGGGTTTTAAAAAAAATTAAGGACATAGATGATAGAGATGAAGGCCGAAAGGACTGGCTCACAATATGGAGCTCACCACAAATAGTATTGAGAGCAGTTAGAGAAATAACTACACTAACAACTATCATGACTATCTTAATGAGTGAAAGAAGTAGAATGCCTGTCTCGAATACAGGTGGGGTGAAGAAGGAGGGAGTGGGGCATTGGTGGTGGAAATGTTGCACTGGTGAAGGGGGTGTTCTGTTTATGACTGAAACCCAACTACAATCATACAACTGTAATCATGGTGTTTAAATAAAGATTTTATATAAAAATTTTAAAAAAGAATAATAAATATAAATGGAGAAAAATGAGACCAAGTAAATGATGAAAGAAGGAACAAAAAACTGATGCTTTGAAACATGCAGACAAAGCTCTGGTTTGAGTAATCCTAAAGCATACTAACTATATTACACACATTCAAACACACTTGCATACTCAAACATATAAATAAAAAGGATAAAATATATTAAGAGAATATTAGGAACAATTTATGCCAACAAATTTTAAAACTGATTAAGTAAATTTCTAATAAAATTGCTATTTTCAAAAAGTCAGTGTTACTAGACAATGATAGTTGGAAATTATTAGAATAAGGTGCTGAAAGTGATATGCATGATACTCCTTCGGTAACAATATTGCAAGCTGCAGTGTCTAAAAGGGAAAAATGATGAATAATGTGTGTGCGAGAGAGAGAGAGAGAGAGAGAGAGAGAGAGAGAAAGAGAGAGAGAGAGAGGGAGAGAGAGAGAGAGAGGGAGAGAGAGAGAGAAATAAAAGGGAGGAAATTTGCCATAGGGGCAGGCAGTGGGGAAATAATGGGGGAGGATAGGAGGGAAATTGGGGACACTGGTGGCGGAAAACATGCTTTGGTAAAGGATGTTGGACATTGTATGATTGAAACTCAATCATGAACAATTTTGTAACTCTATCTCACAGTGATTCAATTAAAATTTTACTTTAAAAATATCAATATTGGTAAAGAAATCTTTTATGGGGCTTAAGAATTAGTAGAAATAAAACAAAAAAAGGTTATTCAGTATCAGTCCCTCCTCTATCTGACTTTAGTCAGCATATTAACCTGATTATGTCTTTTTTTTTATAACTGAGCAGTATTGCATTGTGTATCTATACCATATTTTCTTTATTCAGTCGTTTGTTCTTGGACCTTTGGTTAGTTCCAGATTTGGGCTATTCTGAATAGTACTACAAAAAGCATAGTATCACAATTGTCTTTTATGAATTCCAGGCCCTTGGGGTAAATGCCAAGAAATGGAATTGCTATTTTCATTTTGAAAGTTATCTTCATTGCTTTTGGATTAAGAGTATATACTTGATGTTTTTAAATCATTACTGATAGTTCTTTACATGATATTTTGAATTCCAAGTTGATTTTTTTCAAAGGGAGTTTACTGTTAGTAGTTTATAATAAGCATGTTGTGTGTATGACAGAGAGGATGCCCCTGAAACTAGTTAGTTTGGCCTTAATACAGCATTCTGAATGTAACCCTGAGGCCACAGTCATGATATATCTGTAGTCTGTTTATTGTAAACTTAGGTGGTTTAATAAAGCTGATAGCCCCATGTAATTGTTTCATTATTGCAATGAGATATAAAAATATGGAAACAAATTTTTGAAAGTCAGACAATAAAAAAGGGTGTCACACAGAGTATCTTCAGAAGAAAATGCCAAATTAACGCAATTATTGAGCCTCTTCCATGAAAATAATTGAAAAGGGTAAATAACATGTTATCATTATGTTTCTCCTTATAGTGATCCGGTGTAAGGACTATCCTGGTAAGGTCCTAAGACACCAAACAGACATGTCTGTCCTCAACAATTTGCCTTTTTGAACTTTCTGAACTTCAGTGAACTAGTGTTTCCAATTCACAGCTGAAACTGCATCTACTGTTGGCTTTCCCCCAAACATTATCTTAGCTGGATGAAAATCTTAAAAGCAGTGCATCCAATTTCATCATGGAGCACATAATTTAAAATGCTACAAGTGAGCATGACTTGGCAGCAGGAAAAAGCAAGGAATAAATATACCACTTGGTTTATCAAAAGTAATACATAATGATGTGTCTTTATTTTCAAACATTGAGGTTGATTAGAAGGGCAAGATTACCAATGCATTATCTAGTAGATTTTGCCCATTTCTCCTTTGAAACTTACTAACAGAATTGCAGGGTCCACAATATCACTGATGTTGGATATTTCTGAATTTCTTCTTCCACTAAATTCTCAGTAGTGTTAAATGCTATCTAAGTGATCCTTTTCTTTTATTTAAGCCATTAAATTGCCCATTTTTAAACTCTGACTTTACAAAAAATATTTTGGTGAGTTTTCCTCCTTGTTCCAGTTCCTGATTAATTTCTATTTTCAAACACTTGAAAATTAATAAAGTCAGTAAGAATTTTTTAGTTAAAATCTCAAATAGATAAGATATTCGTAAGCATATAAAACTTTCAGTGCGATAAACAACCAGTTTCTAAAGATTAAGAAAAACAAATCAAAAATAAAGTTTAATTCTGTGTTGGTATGAAATACCACAGATTGATGAAACTATATTATTATTAAACTGTTCTACATATAAATAACTAGAACATAAATTAATATGCTTTGTTGAAAAGAAAAGTAAATCAGAAAATGATTATTTTACTTTTTTGTTTGATCTAGAATCTTAAACATTTTATACTATTATTTGTTTGAGTTAAGTAGTTTGCTCTTCAGAATTACATGACCTGAGTGTCATGCACTTGTAATTAAAGTTTTCTTCTAGAGTGATTTTGATGGGTTACTTTCTCTTGCAATAATGTTATAAGATTTTTTTAAATCTAATTTTCTCTCCTGGCATGGTTGACTTAGATACCTCCAATTTATTTATGTTCAACCTCCTTCTTGTTCTGCTTCTTATAGTAAACAAACCTTCATTTCTAATCTGCTCTCCCCAATACCATTCTACATCTTTGTTTCCAGTTCTCATCCTGTTGTGTCTGGGGTAATTTTGTTGTTGTTGCTATTGTCCCAAGGCAGTCTATTAGATTGCTTTGCTTGGTTTTCTTCTCAGTTGCACATTAAAATACAAACTTCTAAACTTTATGGAAATATTTTTTCCAAAAATAATTGAAAATTTTTGTATGACTGCTCAGCCTTCAGTATGATTGCTTAAACCCGGACCTCTTTCATACACCTACCAGGTAGTTCCTTACATATGTTATTATAGAGCTTGAACTCCATATATCTATAATGACCTTTTTGATTTTCTCTAATTCTCCTTATTTTCTTACAAACTCAGCTTGTCTTCTTTTCACTTATTCTATTGGTGATAGATTTAAACAATGACTTCTTTGGGCCAGAGAGAGTTCAACCAGACTGATCTCATGTTTTTATGTGGAGACTTAAGTAGCTGGAACTGCAAGGTCCCTTCAGTGACTGCAGAGAACAGAATAGCAAGTATCTCCAGAAAAAGCATCAGGATTATTTATAGAAGTAATTTGGGTTTTCATGTATTTTGCCTTATACAGTTTGTCCACATTTGTATCGTTCTTTCTGAAGATTGTCTTCTTAAAAAACCTTTTACACATTCAATTTATTCTGTCTAAGAGAGTTTCTCATTAGTCCAATAAAAACAGTTTCATTTAGGACAGAACTTTTTTTATCTCATCAAAACATTTTCTTTGTTATGTCTTCTTTTTTAGTATTTAAATAACTGTTTAATAATGTGGTAGCTGTACTAAAACAAAGTATTGATTAATTCATATTAACCTTTAACTGAGTGACCCATTCCTTTTTTATATGAGTTACACATTCTAGAGAATTATTTTGGGTTTTTTGGAGGTTATGAGGGTCATGTCACACCTAGAAAGTATTAAAGCTCAGGATTTAGTCCTAAAGGTGTTCTTGAATACTATATGTAGTGCTTGGGATTGATCATGAGTCACAAGACTAGAGCAATACCCATATGCTACCTTTCTGGCCTGATGATTATTTTGATATTTTAGAAAAATACCTTCAGCCATGCTTGAAATTTGCCTGAATGTTTACTCAAATATTTCAAAACAAGCCGAATAGTCTTGTTGAATATCTATTGCATTGCGTATCTTAAAACTAGTAGTTTTATGAGATATTGCAGGAATGCCAATGCAAGAACCTCTTTATTTTGTCTCAGATGAATCTGAATGGAAAGATCCTCTAAGAAATTTTTCCACCCTGCTAATTTAATCCACTCTTTTATTTTGCTCATTTACAAGTATTTTGATTAACTGGTGCAATGTTTAAATTTTTGTGTAAAGTCTATCAGATCTTGTAAAGGATCTGGAACCTCTTTAATTTTTTTTAAATAATAATTTTTATTGTGACCAAAAAGTGAATAACAAATCTTTCACAGTAATATTGAAAGAACATAGTGACAATGAATCAGGGCCATTCCCACCAACAGGATTATCCTCCCTCCCCACCTTTTCCCAGCATGTGTTCCATATCTCCCTCCTTCACCCCCTGGAGTGCTAGTGTAACTGTTCCCCTCTGTGTATAGCTTGTTGTAGATAGGCTATTATGTTGTTGTTGACTTTGGGTTTGGTGTTTAAGTCTGTTCATTTTTTAATGAAAATATCAACCTGTGCTTATAGGATGATTTGAACTTTGGTATAAAACTAATCCTTGAGAACAAGTAAGAGTCCAGGAGGAGAGATAATGACAAAGTGAATCAATGTAGGTAAAATAGCACACTCATTTTAGAAGGAAGGATGGTTCTTGTGGGAGTGTAGTCCAGGAATGCACCTAACCATGATCAGAAGACCATGTGGTGCTGGAGATTAAACTACATTTGGTGCATAAAAAACTTGCACCTTAGCCCCTCAAATATCTCTTTAGCTCCAGAGGACAAGACTTTTATCCTGAGCATGTGAGCAGCTTCAGAAGTGTAGCACAATCTTGCAAGCTGAGCTCTATGTAATATATAATATTGTGTCTTAGTAGATAGAGTCACACTGACTTGAATTATTGGATATGTAAGAAATGTTTGTTGGGTAGGGAAATCTATAAACACACACATCAAACTAGATCCAGCAATACTTCACAAATTCCAGGTTACCCTAGGAAGTTCTCATTTGTGAGCAACTCAGTGTTATTACCTGAAGATGTGGTTCTCTGCATGAGATGTGGGTGATTACTGTGATTATCCAGTTATCCATGGCAGTTCTCTGAGAGAGAACTACAAAACATACTTGGTGATATTCCCAAGACCATGTGGTACCAGAGACTGAACCAGTCAGCCTCACTAACACTGTCCCTAAACTTATGCAGACCCCTCAACTTGCTTAGGTGTCTGTATAATCTCTCTAACCTCAATATTAAAATTTTAGATAGACTTTATTATGGGACAGAAGGATAGGTTGTGGAGGAATAAAGAGGTAATCAAACAAAGTTTTATTGCATTCTAATTTTTCTCCCCAGTTTTCCTTGTAAGTACAAGTCACTTAAATGAAGAATGTTGTATTAACAGACAAAACTGGAGACAGAAAGCTATAAAAACTGTTCAGGACAACCACCTGGAGATTTTCCTGATATTGTGGTATAAGTTATTTCTATTAAATTAATTTCCTATTAAATTGGAGAAATGAGTTTTCCTCTGGCTTTAGCCATTAAGTGTTTCTTCTCCTACTAGGGGCAGGATACCACCAGCTATAAGAGTATTCTCAATAAGAGTGTCTGTGTAATATGTGTTTACTTATTTTTAATTCATTAATATGTTTACCTTTGAAAATTAAAAAGAAGGAAGGAAAAAATAAAGAGGAAAGTAGGGAAGGGTTAGAAGAAAGAAAGAAGTTAAGGAAAAGAACAAAGGAAAAGGGAAAAATGAAAACTATGAATGGGAGAGAAAGGAAAAAGAAGAGGGTATGGAGTGAATGAAAGAAAGGAAGGAAGAAATAGCTAGGAATCTAAGAAGGAAGAAAACTGGAAACCAGAAATGGGATCAAAAGGAAAGAGAGGAAAGAGGGGATGGGGTGAAGGAAGGAAAGAGAAAGAAAAATTGGAAGACAAAAGAAGAATAAGAAGGAAAAAAGAAAGAAGAGAGGAAGGAATGAAGGGTGTGAAAGAAGGGAAAAAATAAATGCTTACCTGATTATTTACTTTGACATATTTAGGGGAGGGTGCATAGTGCTATTAGTCAGCTATAATTACTTCACCTCACATTAAACCTTGAGCTGCAATAGCAACTCAGACCTAGTAGCTGTAGAACAACTTCCCTACCAGTTATTCATTTTCCCAAATTCCTAAAAGAAACATTTTCAATACTGGTAGCTGCAGTCCCATGCCAGATGCTTCTGTGAATGACCCAAGCCCCACATCCAGAGCATGCATCTGTAAGATCCATCTTAAAGATGAATCTGCCCACTGTCTGGGAGAGGGAAGGAGTTGATGGTACATTAATGTTGCTCAGGGCTTACTTTTAACTCTGCTCTCAGGGATTACTCCAGGTGGTCCTCAAGAGGCCATATGAGGGGGCCGGGCGGTGGCGCTGGAGGTAAGGTGCCTGCCTTACCTGCGCTAGCCTAGGAGACGGACCGCGGTTCGATCCCCCGGCGTCCCATATGGTCCCCCAAGCCAGGAGCGACTTCTGAGCGCATAGCCAGGAGTAACCCCTGAGCGTTACCGGGTGTGGCCCAAAAACCAAAAAAAAAAAAAAAAAAAAAAAAAAGAAAAAAGAGAGGCCATATGAGGTGTCAGTGTTATATGACTGCAGGGGGAGATCAAAGTCCTGGAAATGTTTAAGAGTTTCAAGTTTTATTAGCTGAAGACTGCAGTGGGTCCCAGAACTAAAGCGTGCAACCTCAAACACAACTGTTCCAGACCATTTAAAGAGTGGAACACATTAACCTATAACAGATGCAAACAGATAAGCAGGTACCTATATCAGATTACAATTGTCTCAATGTTGTAAAGAATGTGCTTACAATTCAAGGTTAATTAGTAATTAGAAAACCCCTACCTTTGGTCTTCATTTACTTGGTGTTACAATTTTAATTGGGAGGGAAGTACCAATCACTGGTCAGAATCACAGGATGTTTGTAAAGATTATTTATGGAGTTTTTCTTTAAGGAAGACACAAAGCAAAAGTGGTCTGAGGACAAGATGGTTGCCTTTATGTTAAGCCACTATAACCTGCATACAAAGAAAGTACCCAACCCGATACTATTGCTCCAGGCCTAAAAGAAGCCCCCAATATCTTTTGAGCATGAAGCAGCATGCTTTGACTCTTGAGCCTGTTCCTGTCTTTTTTTTTACAATATCTTTATTTAAACATCTTGATTACAAATATGATTGTGATTAGGTTTCAGTCATGTAAAGAACATCCCCCTTCACCAGTGCAACATTCCCACCACCAATGTCCCAAATCTCCCTCCATCCCATCCCACCCCCAACTGTACTCTAGACAGGCTTTCCAGTTTCCTCATTCATTCACATGGTTATGGTAGTTCTCAGTGTAGTTATTTCTCTAACTGCACTCACCACTCTTTGTGGTGAGCTTCTGAAGTGAGCTGGAACTTCCAGCCCTCCTCTCTTTGTCTCTGAGGATTGTTGCAAAAATGACTTTTATTTTTCTTAAAACCCATAGATGAGGGAGACCATTCTGCATCTATCTCTCTCCCTCTGACTTATTTCACTCAGCATGATAGATTCCATGTACATGTTCCTGTTCCTGTCTTGATTGTGTCTTTCAGCATGGCATTCACTCAAAGTTAAGCCCATGTGTTCAGTAAGCAATGCTACTTGGTATTATTCAGTGAATCAATGGCTTTGAGTTTGCATAAGTTTTTTACATTTGATTTATGAAATTTCAAGAATAAAATTATCAAATAATTATTGAATATTAATAAAATAGTACAAAATGAATCATTGCTCACAATCATTGTTTCCAAACCCAGAAGTACAAGTTTGGAGAAAACGTGAAATATACTACAAGTATTAGCTTCTTTTTTCAGTGATTCTGCTTATAGAAATAGAGTTCATTTCAGAAAATCTTTAGGTTCCATCCTATTTATTTATTTATTTATTTATTTATTTATTTATTTTTGGTTTTTGGGCCACACCTGGCAGTGCTCAGGGGTTATTCCAGGCTATCTGCTCAGAAATAGCTCCTGGCAGGCACGGGGGACCATATGGGACACTGGAATTCGAACCAAACACCTTTGGTCCTGGATGGGCTGCTTGCAAGGCAAACGCCGCTGTGCTATCTCTCCAGGCCCGTTCCATCCTCTTTAAAGTCAATACTCTGGCTACTAGTGATTGAGTCTGATAACTACAATCAGCAGACAAATTTACCTCACTTTAAAAATCTTATCAAGACCAGAGCAATAGTTGAGTGGGTAAGACATTTGCATGCAACTAAGGTTCAATATCTAATACCCTGAATTTGGAATCCAGCCAGGTCACCCAAAACTCACTCAGAGTAATTTATGAGTGTAAAGCCAGATTTAACCCTTCCCAGTCCTCTGGCATGCTGGATGTGGTTCCAAAATAAAGCAATTAAAACAAATAAAAACCAAAACAATCTTATAAATCAACCCCATGGCTTGTTGGGTCTGAATATTTTTTTGCAAATGTAGTAAAATTGCTTGGGAGTTGGCAATAAGGGCTACAGTGAGAATGACAGTTATATTACAGATGTCTGGAACACTCCCTTTCAGGGAAGCTGCAAGCTTAGCATCCTTGGGAGTTAAAAAAAATAATTCCATAACAAATCGATTAAAAGGAACATGGACAAACAGTTAGTACTCTTTCCTCTTTCAAGAGAACAATGAAATATTTAAATGAATGTGGAGAGAAATTGAATAGAGAGTTTGGAGAAGTGGCAGTTAGAAATTTGGAAGAAAGGCACCACATTGAAAAACCATGAACCGAAGTAGCCATTTGGAAACAGGAGTTTTGATGTGTCTCACAGTGAAAGCAGACTGTCAAGAATCTTCCAGTGTTTGCTCTGGTTCTAATTAGTGCTCAGCTTTCTCAACATCACCAAGCAACTAATCCTCCATGGAAATGAGTCAGGACTCTAGATTTCCTTGCTGGGAGATGTATAATTCGAATCTCCATCTAACTGTAATTAAAATGCTTAATAGTTATGGCAATGGTTTTTTGGGAGGGTGTGGGAAGGTTGAGCTACACTCTGTGATGTTCAAGGCTTATCTCTGACCCTAGCTCAGGGTTTTCTCATGACAGTGCTCAGGTTACCATGTAAAGCAGAGGATTGAGCCTGGATTGGCATAAACAAGCCAAATTTCTCAATCCCTATATTATCTCTCTGGCTCAAAGTGGTTTCTTTCTTTGCTGTCTCCCACTACTCACTAGCATATTATAGTAAATGGTATTTTGATTTCCTTTACATACATCATGTATTCACACACTTTATATTATGGCAGAGTATTATACTTGTTGTTGTTGTTGTTGTCACAAGTCCAATTCTCTTGATTATGTCTTTGTGAGTTAGACTAGATACTTAGCTTTTGCAGATCAATTGAAGTTTCTGGAAAATTTTTCAGGATCTCTCTGAGTCATTGTCTCCTCCTTTTTGACCTAGCTGTGCCTTTAGGGCAGTTGCTATATATCAGTTTTGAATTAGAATAACCCAGTGCTTCTCAATAATTTTCTGTCATGCTCCCGTAGAAAGAAGAAAACATTTTTTCGCATCCCCCGCACGACTGTAAATAGTATCTTTATTAAAAAAAAAAACTTTAACCTATAAAACAAAATATATAAAATAATTTGAGCTGATTTTTTAATCAGTGGCGATGTCTGGATTAATGGCTACAATGAGCACGTTTTGCAATGCTTAGCTTTTCGAAGCGGGGTTTGAAGCAGGACACAGCAACTCTCAACTCCAGAGACATACAGAGACATAAACATGGGGCTTAGCTTGTTAAGCCAGTGTTTGCCTAACGGAGACTCACGCCCCCATCCCCGGGGTGGGGGGGGCACGCCCCACTATTTGAGAACCACTAGAATAACCTGAGAGATAGTTCTATTTCAACCACTCATCAGGTCCCGATGGCACTATGAAATGATCCCTGAACCAGAGCCTGCAGTAAGCCCTGAGCACTACTAAGGTGTGGCCCAAGAACAATAATAATAAAGTTATTTAGAGCAGATGATTCAACAATGAAGAATGCTCTCCTGTATATTTACAAAATAATCATTTCTTTTCATTCTGCATTTTAATAATAGTAAGGTATAACATGAATGCAATAATTGAAGAACTCAAAGAAGTTCTAGTTTTACCATTTTGTATACAATTGTTATTTTAAGATCCTAATAATATTAAAACAGAGTTTATATAAGACTGTACACACTATCCACACTGGCAGAAAATGTTTCTACCTTCATTGTTTTACAGAAATTAAATTAAAAGTCACTTCTTATCTCATGCATCAAAAGTGCTTACAAAAAGCCTCAAGGGACCACCAATGTCCCCAATTTCATTTCCATCCCAAACCACTGCCTGTCTCTGGGGCAGTCATTTTACTTCTCTGTTTCTCTCTCTCTCTCTCTTTCCTTTTTAACACTGTGGGGTTTGCACTATTGTTAATGAGAGGGTTGCCATGCATGTGACTTGATCCCCTTTCAGCACCTAGTTCTTGTCCAGAGTGATCACTTCCAACTATCATTAACATATACAGAAGTAGACCCTTCTGTACTCTAACAGACTCATTGCTCTTTGTGGTTCCTACCATGAACTGGTCCTCCTGACCTTCATCTCCATTGTCTCTGGATATTACAACCATACTGCTTTTTAATTTTTCTTACATACACAAATGAGTGAAATTATTCTGCCTATCCATCTCCCTCTGACTCATTTGGCTCAGCATAATAATCTCCATATCAATCCAAGTATAAGCAAATTTTATTACTTATTTTTTCTGAAGACTGCTTAGTATTTCATTGTGTGGATGTATCAGGGTTTCTTTTGCCACTCATCAGTTGTGAGGATCCTAGGTTATTTTCAGATTCTGTCTATTGTAAATAGTGCTGTGATAAAATATAGAGCTCAGAGGCATTTTTGTTTTGTGTTTTTCTAATCCTAGGTATATTCCTATGAGTAGTATTACTGGATCATATGAGAGACCAATTTCCAGCTTTTTGATGAATATCCATATTGTTTTCCCAAAAGGCTGGACCTGTCTGCATTCTACCAGTAGTCAATGAGTCTCTCCCCACATCTGTACAACCACCGATCGTTCTTTTTTGTTTGTTTTGTGATGTGTGCTAGTCTCTGTGATGTGAGATGATATCTCTTTTTATTTAATTTACATTTCCCTGATAATTAGAGATTTAAAGGTTTTTATGTCTTTTGGCCATCTATATTTCTTCTTTGAGGAAATGTCTGTTCATTTCTTCTCCCCAATTTTTGAAGGGGTTAAATTTTTTTCTTGCAAAGTTCAATCAGTGTCTTTTAAATCTTAGATATAATCCTTATATTATGGATGTTGGGTAAATAGTTTCTCCTATTCCTTGGGTAGCCTTTGTATCCTAGTCACTGTTTCCTTTGAAGTGTAGAAGTTTCTTAGTATAATATAGTAGCATTTATTCCTCTTTACCTCCACATGCGTTTCAGTAGCGTTTTGTCTTTGAAGATGCTTTATCTTCAATGTATTAGAGTGTACTGAATACATTTTCTTTTATGTACCTTATGATTTCAGGTTTGATATTAAAGTCTTTAATCCATTTTGATTTGACCTTTGTGAATGGTGTTAAGTGGAGGTCTGAGTTTGGCATTAAAGAGAAGTCTGAGGTTATTTTTTTGTATGCAGTTGACCATTTTCCCCAGAACTAATTGTTGAAAAGGATTTTCTTGCTCCACTTTGTATTTTTTGCTTCCTTTATCAAAAAATAATTGACCATAACTTGTGGGTCCATCGCTGAATATTTAAGTCTATTCAATTGATCTATGTTCTAATACCATGCTGTTTTAATGATTTATAGTACAGATTAAAGTTGGGGAAAGTGATGTTTCCCATTATCTTTTTTCCAAGAACTGACTTGCCATTTATGGAAGTTTATTGCCCCATATGAATTTCAGAATTGTCTGATCAACTTCTTTCAAAAATGCCATTAGTTGGTGCCTGAGAGGTGGCACAAGCAGTAAGGCTTTTGCCTTGCACATGCTAACCTAGGATGGACTGCAGTTTGATCCCCAAGTGTCCCATGTGGTCCCTGAAGCCAGGAGCGATTCACAAACCTATTGCAAACATTATACTCAATGGGGGAAAAAACTAGAAGTCTTTATTTTAAGATCTGGCACAAAGCAAGGTTGCACCCTCTCACAACTTCTAATCAATATAGTATTAGAAATTACATGCAATAGCAGTTAAACATATAAAAGACATCAAGGGTATCAACACAGGAAAGGAATAAAAGCTACAAAGTTAATATGCAAAATGGGCCAGAGTGATAGCACAGTGGGTGGTAGGTACATTTGCCTTGCACGTGGCCTACCTGTGTTTGATCCCCAACATTCCATATGGTCCCCTAAGCCTGCCAAGAGTGATTTCTGAATGCAGAGTCAAAAGTGACCTCTGAGCGTCACTGATGTGCCCCCCCAAAAGGCTTTTCTATATACAATAATGAAAGAAAAATATATTTAAAAATAATCCATTCAAAATTGTTCCTCAGAAAATCAAGTATCTTGGAGTCAATTTAACCTCCCCTATTCTCATCTTGCTCTCAGTCTTGGTTTTGTGTGAGAGCCTCTTCCCCCTCTTTTCTAAGGATAATTGCACCTGGTGTATTTCCTTATCTTTTGTTTACAACCCATCAGGGAAGTGACCTTTTTTTAAAAAATAACTTTTATTAAGACCAATGTGAATTACAAGTCTTTCACATTTATATTTAAGGTACATAGTGACATTGAATTGGGGGCAATTCCCACCATCAGTGTTGACCTTCCTTTGTCCCTGTTCCTAACATGTATCCCGTACCTCCACCCTTAGCCCCCTGAATTGCTGGTAGAACAGGTACCTTTTGTGTATAGCTTGTTGTAGCTTAGGTCTCTTGATTTTATTGTTATTGACTTTGGGTTGGATATTTAGGTCTGATCATATTTTATTTCCATCAATATTCATGAGACTGTTTGCCCCTGATATCATCCACTTTTTCCCCCTAAATTTATGAGGCAGAACAAGATGATTCATGTTCTATAGTTCTATTGAAAAGAAAACGAAAAGAAAACGAAAATAAGCTATGAATATAAATTTTAAAGAAGGAAAGAAAAAGAAAAAAATTAAAACATAACAAAATGAAACCAAAAAGAGGAAGGGAGACTGGTGTGGCAAGGTTTTTCTGTGTTTTTGTTTGTTTGTTTGTTTGTTTGTTTTTTGCATAGGCACAGTAAGTATTGGAGAAATTAGAAAGAAAAATTCCTTAGCCTAAGAAATACAGAGTTTCTCCACTCTTGAAGCATACAGTGATGAGATCAACTACAGGTTCTGGCCATGTTCATTATCAAACCCCAAGGTCTTTTTATAGTGTCAGGAAATGTTCTGCTCAGTTGTGGTTGTCAAAGCCAGTCTTCTGTAATTAGAGATCTTGTTTTTTTTGCACAGGTCTTAGGTTGAAGTCTAGGATAGAGTCTTTCTGTATGGTCCCAAAAGTTATACTCAGTCATGGTTATTGCTGTCAGTCTTCTGTATTTAGTAATCTTGGTTTTTGCACAGATCAAAGGATAGAGTGTCTTCAGATTTCATCTCACCAGTAGATGATGAGGTGGGGCAACATGTCTTTAGATCAAGTTGTTGCTGTTTCCTCATCTTCAGGATGTCATATGAACATGCCTTTGTGCAAGTTGGTGCCAGAGCTGTATCAGGGACTCCCCTGGGGGTGTTGATTTCTGGTGCTGTTATTAGGAACTGTGTCAGTTCTAAGGTTGGGATCTGGGTTTTGGGGTTGGATGATCAAAGTCAACATGAGGTCTAAGTCAAGTTCCCATAACAAATGTTTATGCATTATAAACTTAATGGTTTCTTATCCTTAGTAGATAAGAGTTTGTTTCTGTATATAAATTTCCTCATTTTAGTGTCCTTTTGAGGTTAGTTCTTTGTTGCTATTCTGGTGTTGAGGCACTGCTTCACAATACCAATTCTTGTCCTGCTCCTTCTATCTACACTTTTCCCTGGACTGAGTACTCTGCTTCTGAACACATCCAAAATAAGCAACAGATTACAGTTAGAATATCCTGACAACTGGTTACATACATTATGTTAAACTTTGGTTTGATAGCTCTAATTTTAGCCTTCAGCCAGAAGTATAATACTTACTCTAAAATTTGGGGGGCTATATTGTTTCACAATAGTACAAAGTATAGTGCACTTATATGACATATGTAGACCCCATAAAAATCTAAGACACCAATGGTCCTCCAGGTCATTTTCCAAATGTGATTATAGGAAATATGTATTAGTATTCATTTGTAATTTCTAATTCAGGCATTCCTTGTAATATCTTCTTCTTGCTGTTGTTTGTCTTTTGCCACACCTGGCAGTGCTCAGGGTTTACTCCTAACTCGGCACTCAGAAATTACTCTTGGGGGACCGTATGGGATGTAGGGCTCAAACCTGGGTTGGGCCATGTGCAAGGTAAATGCCCTACCAGCTGTGCTATTGCTCTGTCCATTCCTTTTAATATTGTAAGTTATAGAAAGATCTAGATATCTTCAGATATAAATGTTTGTGTATATATATAGGTTTTTTTTATTTTTGTATGTTTTTAGTGGGGCCACAACTGGTGGTGCACACACCCTCTACCCAGCTCAGTAATGGGGCTTATCTGGGGACTATGTGGTGCCAGAGATTGAACCTAGGCCTCCTACTTACAAAGTAAGTGCTCAAGCCTATTGGGTTATTTCTCTGGCTTTATAAATTATAGTTAGTATTCATCGGTGTCCTTTATAAGGTTTTAATTAATTGGTAAATGTAACTTTTTTCTAAGTTTATGAATCTCTAGTAAATTAATTGGGCACAAGAAGTGGTCAGATTGACCTCTCGCAGGGGTCCTCAAACTTTTTAAACAGGGGGCCAGTTCACTGACCCTCAGACCATTGGAGGGTCTGACTATAGTAAAAACAAAACTTATGAATGAATTCTTATGCACACTGCATATATCTTATTTTGCAATGAAGAAACAAAACAGATACAAATACAATATGTGGCCTGCGGGCCATAGTTTGAGGACCACTGTGTCTAATGCATAGACTCTGGGTCTTGGTCATGGAACTGGTGTCTGAAACATGACTGTGTGTGTGTATGTGTGTATGTGTATGTTAAGACAGAAGTATTTCTAAGCTAAATTCTTAACCTGAGGGATTCCTGTCTTTTTTCCTGGTAGAGATGTTGTCGACCCCTTGCTAGTTTCATATAGGATATCTAGCCCCTGTAAAGGTTCTCAGTCCACCTGGATAGCAGATCAATATGAGCCCAATGATTGAATGCTGCTTAGATCCTTATATGCTGGTGCTTCAGTCAACAGGGAAACTTTCAGTGTTTGGGAGTGAATAGGGCCATACTTGTGATGGAAGGATGGAAGGTGGGGACACATGTGGAACTAGTGATGAAAGGAGTGTTGGGTACATCATAAGGCATAACCCTAACTCCTGTCCTATGTTCCTGAACTCCCAAAACTGGAGGGGTTTTACATGCAGACTAAATTTAAAACTGGCACCTGATCCCATTACTGGATAACTCTATGGTAGAACACACATGAATATTTGCAAGACTGGGAATTTACCACAAACCAAGTTTCACTCAGTGTGCTTTACTATGCATGGGAAGAGGTTCACAGTGATAAAAGAATTTTGCAAGGGCTAGCATAAACATGACTGAGAAACAGAATTTTTGAGTTCTCTGAAACGGCTGTCAGATCTAAGAGAGCAGTGATGTTGGGTGATTAGCTGCATCATGTAGTTTTAGAGCAGAAGAATGTTGCACATTGCTAGCAAGTGGTATTGAACATCTTTTCATCACATATTTGTGGATTTTCCACAGTATGGTATTCTCATTAGCAAGAGGTAGTAAGACAGTCTGAGAGAAGGATGCTGCTGGTAGTCAGCTAGTCTATAAAATTTTGCTCAAAATATTATTTTGTGTTCCAACTGTAGCCCATAGCAAGTTTCCTCAAATTTTATAAGAATACTGTCAGGTAGCCCTTCCTCATTTCCTTTTTTCAGATGAGGCAGAAAGTCCACCAAGAATTGAGACCTTGCTTACTTAAGAGTCTAGCAACAGCCCCCTAAATATATGCCTCGCTTAAGTTTCCATAAAAGGACTCAGGTTTAGATCCTGGTTGCTAAGATAATTAGCTGTGCCTAGAAGGCTCTAGAGGTTCTACCATTGCTCCATTCTACACCACAGTTCCAAGAACTGGCCTAGTTTCTCTGCCTTGCCAACTTGGCCCAGCAAGACATATATTCTATGCCACCAAAATTCTTAGAATTTTTGCCACATGACTCCTTTCCCAGCATAAACTAAAATGATTTTATTCAATGTATTATTTTTATACAAATGGCTCAAAACATGTTATGGTTAATTTAAATATTTATATATATTCATTGTCCTTTATTGTGACATTAAAATATTTATAAATAATTTACTCTCTCTAAAATTTGTATGTCTTCTGTTTGCTGCCTCCCAGACCTAATACATAGAAGACAGAAGTTTTCTTCCAATACAACCTAGACTCTAAGTGTCCCCTAAGAATGCTAGATCGGTCTCTCCATTTGGAGGTTCTATTATGTCAATAAACTCTCAATAAGCTAACTTTGCTTTGTCTAAACTGTGTAACTCCTGGTAATTATTTTAAACCCACAATGTGGGCCCAATAGGGTCTGAGTTCAAGATCCTTCTCCCAATCCTTCACTTATGGACACATGGTTAGTGAGTTTTTGGAGTCAATGTTTTGGAAGTAAATAATTAGGTTTATACAAAGAATGTTCACTTTTTATCAAAGTCACAGTAAACTGATTTTACATTTAAAGTTACTAAAGGGCAACTGGTAGAGCAATGAATTGTGTGAGGCATTAATTTAGCTGAAGAGAAACTAAATCCTATAGGAAAAAATGATTTGTAATCCACTTTGGTCAAAATAAAAATGATTTTTTTTTGTTTTCTTTTTTTTTTATTTAAACACCTTGATTACATACATGATTGTGTTTGGGTTTCAGTCATGTAAAGAACACCCCCCATCACCACTTTGGTCAAAATAAAAATTATTTTAAAAAAAGAAAAGAAAACTTATTAGACACGGTATAAAAACTGAAGGTGGCAGGTTTAAATACAGTTGTAAGTACTGCAGTCTCAAAATAAAAGCTGTTTGTGATGGAGTGTGGATATAATTCTTTAGTAAGGTATGTGAGAAAAGAGCAGAGTTTTTATTTCCATATGCCAAGGGGACACCTCTATTTATAGTGTCCATTTATGAAATTATTCCACAGAGTATAGACATAATGCATCCTGCAAGAGCTATCAATAGGTACTCAAAATGGAAGATAGTAATACTAAGTTCTCCCATGTAACCAATTAACAGATAAAACTTGTGACAAATGAGCAGAAATGGACTTTATGATTTGTCTTTTTAGATCCATTTTCTTGATACAATTTTAGACAATTCTTATAATTTTTTGATGACTATTAGATAAAAATATATTTCATTTTCCAAATACTAAATGCAAATTCAATTTCATCACAGTCAGATTTAGTTTCATTTGCACATTTTAGCCAACTAAGCTTGAGAAGCCCACAGAAGGAAAGGGTCACAGTTGATTGCTCTTTCTTGTTTCTTACTTTTTCTACATAATAGTGTTTTAGAAACAATCCAAAGTTCTAGATGAATACTATTTTTTACTTAAATATTTTGTAGAACTTTCATCTAGGCTTTGTTGAATAAAAGAATTAATGTTTTCTTTCTCTGGATATCTTCTGGTCCCTATTTTGAAGACTAACCTGTCACTGGTCTTCCGTATTGTTTAGCCTTTCTTCCCTAATTGAATAATTATGACTTCCTCATTAGATTCTTTTCTGTTATATTTGTTCTTTCTTAAGTTTAACTTATCCCAGGAGACTATTATCAGAGAAAGTTTTTCTCAAGATGGCTTAGCCTGGATCTCAAAGTGGAATAAATATATTTCCCATAGAACTTGCGCAAATCATGGATTTCCTCTGTAAAGACTGCTGAGAAAATATCAAATGTACAAAGAAATAGAACATTTTTGTATTTTAAGTAATAATAATTCAGGAAATATTGTGATTCATAGTCACATGATTTCTTGGACACGAGAAGTTAGAATTTTACAAAATGAGCCTACATGTCTAAAAAGTAGGGTTTAAAAAATTACAGCCTCATACAAAGAAAAAGATAAATTTTAGCAAAAAGGCAGGTTAAGCGATGAGTCATAAAAAAAGTTATCTTCAGCTTAGCACCAGCACAAGAATCAGACTTCTACTGGGGAAGGCCCTAATGCTTCCCTGGCACCAACTTGCTCCAAAGTGGGTTCGTATGACACCCTGATGACTTGGAAACAGCACCAAAAGTCAACAACAATAAAATCAAGAAACCTAAACTTTAACAACCTAAACTTAAATGGACCTGTTATACTGGCAGGCCAGAAGGGAAAGTTTGCTGATATAGTATGCATTCTGTGTTCACTGGTGGAGGAAGGTCAACAATGATGGTGGAAATGGTCCTGACTCACTATTTGTTTTAAATTCAACTATAAAGGACTTTGTAGTCACAACGTGTTTTAAAAAATAAAACTTAGGAAAAAAAAGTTCCAGGTTCTTAATATATTTAATTTTGGTCGTATTTTATCCCTCTCAACTCCATCCCTACAAAATAATACACCAATCCTAATAGTAGAAATAATTTTTGTGTATTTAGAATAAAAATCGTGTTTTCAATATTCTGTTTCCAGGCATATTTGTATCATTTTGATATTGATTACATCAGTTACTTTTGGTTAAAAAAAGAAAATGACATTGACCAAATTATACCTTGACTTGCCAATACTTTAATAACAAGAAGTAGTTTGAAGTTAATAGAATAGCAACAGCCCATCATATTGCATATAAAATGGTGTTCAACAAATCCTTAAACTGGATTCTGGAAGTTTCACTGCTATTTTTTTTTACTAAGAGAGGTTTTTTTCTTTATTTGAAGCTACAAGCAAAAATGTTTATTTTAGTTCATTGAACAATTTTACGGTTAGTAAATCAGAATATATTTTGCTCTGTTTCTTGTTTTGTTTATAAGCAGTTGATCTGTTGTCTCATGGATGGTATCTGTTTTTCTTCATGTAAAGTTACTTATAGTTCTGACAAGTAATCAGCATTACTTACATTGTTATTGTGTAAACTATGTTATCTAAAATTTGTGGTTTACACTCAGAATCTTACTTTGAACAATTATTTCATTATATAAATTCAAATGATTTCATTTAGAAGAGAGAGATCATTTTTTATTTTATCATCTTAGATTTGTTGCTAGGGTTCTGCAAACTAGATAAAAAAAGAAGTATATTAACAGGAATAAAACTAAATATATGATTTTATATTAACTTTTATTTAATGATTGGATTTTACTAGGAAATAAATAAGACCTAAAGAAATGGATAGGTCTGAAAATTTTATTCTATTTTAATATAAATTAATTATGGACGTATAACAATAAAATAAAAATATTTGGTACTGTTAAGAGCAGCAAACTCTTAAAAGATATAAAGCTGAATAGGTAGATGAAACCAATAGGAAACAAAGATTATTTGATTATTTTGACAAACTGTTCAGGCTCAATTGATGCTGAATTTCTTTCTGGCCATAAAACTCTAGGTCTAGGATATGGGATTTATGACAGTCCTTATTTCTCAGGAATTTCTGTTTATAATCAGATAAAGGACTCCTGGGAAGGCATAATTTTTGCATCTGTTGAATGTCAAATGTCTTGAGATCAGAATAACCCTATGCCAAAGAGCAGGTTTAGGAGTGACATGTTCTAATCCCTCTCACAAATGAACTTTCTATTCTTAATATGGGAATTCTGTTCCTTTCCACTCTAAGCTTCCTTGAACTATTTTTTTCTCCAAATACTAGTTTCATTTCTTTCTACTCTTTTTATTTCCAGTTCAGCTCCCAATATTGTTAGAAAGGGTTTCTTTCCTGAAAATAATGTTTTATGTTTACTTAAATCCCAGAGAAGTGACATTATTTTCAAGTATATTAGAATAAACCTCATATAAAATGAATATTTTGTATGACCAGATTCTCTATAGATCACTTATATTCAAATGTGTAATACTGGCAGCATCAGTTAACAGTCTCTTTATCAATTTAAATTTTAAAATGGTCCCACTTTAATCAGTTTAGAAGCTGTAGATCCTCATACTAGTATCAAATTTTCCCCTAAAGTCCAGGTGGAAAAATTTCTCCTTCCAAGAGCCATTTGCAAATATATATAAATTGAAAGCCATAGAAATCAGTCAAATGGCCCCACATGCAGCCACATTGTATAGTTCCTTGGATTTTTATTTCACTTTATTTTAAATTATATGTATTGAGGTCAAATTACTTTTAAAAGTCAGTATGTATTTTAAGGATGCCAATTTCAGACCTCTTCGAACTTTGTGTCTCCAGACAAGAACCAAAAAAATCAACATCTTTCCACGACAGTGCAGTGGTCCACTCTCCAACTTTTGAGTCACCTCTACAGTCCTCCTCTGATAACCTCACTTGTGTAGTCAAGAATCTAAATACAGTTGATATCCTTTCCTGTAATTGGTTTGTTTAAATTATGTTTCCTCCTAATTCAAGGAGGCTGCATAATTTTTAGAATAAGCTGTTCTTCTGTTTAATCAACAATGTGGCAAAAAGAGTTAACAGTGCTCTTTAAAAACTTTTGTATTTTGAGGTGAGACCAGAAATCCACAGACTGATCCCAGCTGATTTCTTCTGGGAATCAGAAGCGCACAGCAGCCATCTTGGGCCTTGCTGTTCTCATTGGCCTGAGATTGGATGTCTTCAGCATTCCTGCCAGTGGACTTACTTGCCTGCTTCAGAGGTGAGTCGAGTCACCCACGGATTGATTCCTGCTGACTTCTGCTGGGAGTCAGAAGCGTGCAGCAGCCATCTTTGGTTTTGCTGTTCCCAGTGGCCTGAGATTGGACGTCTTCAGTATTCCTGCCAGCGGACTTGCCTGCTTCAGGTGAGTTGAATGGTCCACAGACTGGTTCCTGCTGATTTCTGCTGAGTGTTAGAGTTGCACGGCAGTCATCTCGGGCCTTGCTGTTTCCAATGGCATGAGACTGGATGTCTACAGCATTCCTGCCAGCAGACTTGCCTACTGTGGAGGTGAGTCAAACTGTCCACAGACTGATTCCTGCTGATTTCTGCTGGGTGTCAGAAGCACACAGCAGTCATCTTGAGCCTTGCTGGTCCCAACAGACTGATATTGGATTTCTTCAGCATTCCTTCTAGAGGACTTGCCAATGAATACCACCACAACATGTAGAAAAACACATGATACAAGTGTGACAATGGAGAAAAAATGCAGGCCAGCACCAGGCAAAGAGAATGAAGATGGCAATTCTGCTGACCCAACAATGGCCAACAACCTAGTTAGTCTCTCAGATATGGAGTTTAGAGAAGAAATATGGAGTATGTTCATAGAACTCAAAGAAAGTATAGAACAGAACAACTAATAAGAATCAAGAATATGAAGATAGAAATCAGAAAACTCCAAACTGAAATATCAGGTAAAATAACAGGTCTGAAAAACTCAGTAGAAGAATTGAAGGACTCATTGGATAAGCACTCCCCCATGGAAACAGCAGCTGAGGATATAATTAATGAGCTGGAAGGTGCTATACATAACAACTCCATACAGCAGAAGAGATTGGGATAAAGCCTTAAAGCTAATGATCAGACAATGGAAAAATTACTCAAAGAATGTAAACAAATAAAAATAGAAGTTTTTGATAAGCTCAACAGAAACAACTTAAGAACCATTGGAGTCCCTGAGACCCAGTAAGAAAATTTCCAGGAAGAATCAATGGTCAAGAACATCATTAAAGAGAAACTACCAGAGCTAAAGAATACATGCGACCAAATCCTGCATGCCCAAAGAGTACCAACTAAAAGAGACCCCAGGAAAAACACCCCAAGACACATCCTAGTCACAATGACAAATCCCACAGATAGAAACAGAATACTAAAAGCAGCAAGATCAAAAAGAGAAATTACATTCAAGGAAGTATCCTTGAGATTTACAGCAGACCTGTCACCAGAAACACTCAAGGCCAGAAGGCAGAGGTGGGACATAGTGACAAAACTCAATGAAATAAATGCTTCGCCTAGAATACTGAACCTTGCCTGACTCACTTTCAAGTTTGAAGGAAGCATACATGGCTTCAAAGATAAAAAACAGCTCAGAAACTTTACAGTCTCAAAACCAGCCTTAAAAAAACCTGAAAGATCTACTTTAAGATAAGACTGACCAACAGACACACCAAACTATTACACAAAGATGGCACTAAATCCCATGACAATTCTTTCTCTCAATGTCAATGGACTAAATGGAGCAGTTAAGAGACAAAGAGTGGCTAAATGGATCAAAAACTCAATCCAACATTCTGCTGCCTACAAGAAACACACCTGAATAGTAAGAACAAACATAGACTCAAAATAAAAGCCTGGAGGAAAATCATCCAGGCAAACAACACCCATAAAAAAGCTGTAGTGGCCATACTAACATCAGATTATGCAAACCTTATAATCAGAAAAGTTGTAAGGGACAAAGATGGATATTTTGTATTAATCAAGATATGTACAGCAGGAAAGAAATCATGCTTCTAAACATATATGCACCGAATGAGGGCCAGGAAAATATTTAATACAATTGTTGACAGATCTGGAAAAGGATATCACCAACTACACAATAATTGTGGGAGACTTCAACATGGCTTTGTCAACACTTGATAGATCGACAAGACTGAAACCCAACAAAAATATACTAGCCCTGAAAAGAGAAATGGAAGAAAAGAGGACTTATATATATATATATATATATATATATATATATATATATATATATATATATATATGTGTGTGTGTGTGTGTGTGTGTGTGTGTGTGTGTGTGTGTGTGTGTGTGTGTGAACTACAAAGGGACACAGAAGAAGAACATTAACAAATGGAAATTAAACATCCTGCTACTGAACAACCAGTGGGTCCGAGATGAAATCAAAGAGGAAATCAAAACTTTCCTGGAAACAACTGACAATAAAATCACAAATTATCAGAACCTATGGGACACAGCTAAAGCGGTACTGAGAGGAAAATTTATAGCTTTGCAAGCACACATAAAGCAAGGAGAAGGGGCATACCTGAATAACATAATGACACAGCTCATAGAACTAGAAAGTGCTCAACAAAAGGAACCAAAAATAGGGAGACAGAAGAAAATAACAAAGCTGAGAGAAGAAATCAACTAAGTGGAAACTCAAAAAACAATCCAAAAGATCAACAAAAGCAGAAGTTGGTTCTTTGAAAAAAGAAACAAGATTGATAGACCATTGGCAAAACTAACAAAGAAAGAGAAAGAGAAAATTGACAGCTCGTATTAGAAATGAAAAGGGGAGATCACAACTGATATTGCAGAGATTCAAAGGGTAATCAGAAACTACTTTGAGAAACTCTATGCCACTAAAAATGACAACCTGGAAGAAATGGATAAATTCTTGGACTCTTATAATCTTCCACGGTTGAATAAAGAGGATGTAGCATATCTAAACACCCCCCATCACAGTTGATGAAATTAAAATGGTAATCAAATGTCTGCCCCAAAACAAAAGCCCAGGCCCAGATGGATTCACTAATGAATTCTTTCAAACCTTTCGATAGGAACTATGCCCAAATCCTGGCAAGACCCTTTCATGAAAAAAAAAAAAATGGAAACACCTCCAAATAGCTTTTATGAAGCCAACATCACCCTGATACTTAACCAGCCAGAGATGCTACCAAAAAAATTACCAATATTTCTGATGAACACAGATGCAAAGATCCTCAACAAAATCCTGGAAAATAGGATTCAATACCTCATTAAGAAGATCATCCACTATGATCAAGTAGGTTTCATCCCAGGAATGCAGGCTGGTTTAACATCCGTAAATCTATCAACATAATACACAACATCAACAACAAGAAAAATAAAAATCACATGATCATATCAATAGACACAGAGAAAGCATTTGATAAGGTCCAACACCCATTCTTGATCAAAACTCTCAGCAAAATGGGAATAAAAGGAAACTTTCTTAACCTAGTGAAGGCCATCTCCCACAAGCCAGAGGCAAATATTATCCTCAATGGAGAAAAACTAAAAGTCTTTCCTTTAAATTCTGGCACAATACAAGGCTGTCCTCTCTCACCACTCTTATTCAACATAGCACTGGAAGTACTTGCTATAGTGATCAGGCATGAAAAGATATCAAGGGAATCTAGATAGGAAAGGAAGAAGTCAAGCTCTCGCTGTTTGCAGATGACATGATACACTATTTAGAAAATCCTAAAGACTCTACCAAAAAGCTTCTAGAAACAATAAACTTATATAGCAAGGTGGCAGGCTACAAAATTAACACACAAAAATCAATGGCCTTTTTATACACCAATAATGATAGGGAAGAAATAAACATTAAGGAAACAATGCCATTCATTTTAGCACCACACAAACTCAAATATCTTGGAGTCAACTTGACTAAAGATGTGAAGTACCTATACAAAGAAAACTATAAAAACCTGCTCCAAGAAATAAGAGAGGACACATGGAAATGGAAACACATACCCTGCTCATCAATTGGCAGGATTAACATCATTAAAATGGCAATACTCCCCAAAGCATTGTACAGATTTAATGCGATTCCTCTAAAGATACACCTGACAAAGAAGTGGATCAAACACGGTTGAAATTCATTTGGAACAATAAACACCCTCGAATAGCCAAATCAATCATTGGGAAAAGCATATGGGAGGCATCACTTTCCTCAATTTTAAGCTCTATTACAAAGCAATATTTATCAAAACAGCATGGTATTGGAATAAAGACAGACCCTCAGATCAGTTATAGGATTGAATATTCAGAGAACGTTCCCAGACATACAATCATCTAATTTTTTATAAAGGAGCAAGAAATCCTAAATGGAGCAAAGAAAGCCTCTTCAATAAGTGGTGTTGGCACAACTGGCTAGCCACTTGCAAATAATTGAACTTAAACCTCCCAGCTAACATCATGTACAAAGGTAAAATACAAATGGATTAAAGATCTTGATATCAGGCCTGATACCATAATGTATATAGAACAACATGTAGGTAAAACACTCCAGGACATTGAGACTAAAGGCATCTTCCAAGAGGAAACTTCACTCTCCAAACAAGTGAAAGCAGAGATTAACAGATGGCAATATATTAAGCTGAGGAGCTTCTGCACCTCAAAGGACATAGGCCCAGGATACAAGAGCCACCCACTGAGTGGGAGAAACTATTCACCCAATACCCATCAGATAAGGGGCTAATATCCAAAATGTACAAGTCACTGACAGAACTTTACAAGAAAAAAAAAACTAATCCTATCAAAAAATGGGGAAAAGAAATGGACAGACATAATAAATAATATATTAAAGTTGAATTTTTTTTTGCTTTTTATGTTGAAGTTGGGAAAAGAAAAGCCTCACATCTTCTTGTTCCTAAAACATCTTTGATTTATTACTTTCCATAAATTTCAGCAACATTTGATCTATGTCTTTTAAAATATATAATGGTTAGTTTTAGACACAGCATTTAATCAGTAATGTGCTCTCTCTGGGTAGCATGGTTCTTCTGATTAAATTAATCCTTCTAATTCAGAACATGGGTTACACTTTCATTTTCTGTGTCTTCTTTAATTACTTTCAGTGGTGCTTTATAATTTTCATTATATGTGTTTCACCTCTTTTGTTAAGTTGAAGCCCAGAAGCTTGATTTGGGGGATATAATTGTGTTTGGATGGTTTCTTTTGCTTCCCTCCTCTTTATTTTCATTCTTTGATATAGCAATGTCAGAGATTCTTCATGTTGATATTTGTATCTTTCTTTATGATAATAATAATTTTTATTTTGACCAAAGTGGGTTACATATCTTTCACAGTAATATTTTACGTACATACTGACATTGAATCAGGGGAATTCCCACCACCAAAGTTGTCCTTCCTCCACCCCTGTTCCCAGCATGCATCTCAGATTCCTCTTCCTTTGCCCCCTAATCTCCCCCACCCCGGGATGCTTGTATAAATGGTCCCCTCTTTTCTAGCTTTTTGTAGATTAGATATTGATTCTGTTGTCGTTGGCTTTAGGTTTGTTGTTTAAGTTATATGATTTTTATTACTACTTAGTGATCATACAACTGTTTGGTCTTGGTACTCTCCATTGTTTCCTTCTCAATTTGAGAGGCAGAAAAGATGGTTCCAGTTATGTGGTTCTGTTTGAGGGAAAGAAAAAAAAAATAAAATGGGGGTAAAAATAAAACAAGCAAAAAATGGGTGGAGTCTTTCTAGACTTAATTAATATTAATTTGAGAGAAGAAAGGTAAAAAAGAAGAGAAACACAACAATACAAAAAAAAACTCAAACAAAAAGTCCAAAACACACCATAGCAATAAAGACCACCACCACACAGTAACCACGGTCCTGACATAAAAACAAAGCAAAGCGCAAAAAGTGAAATTAACAACAGCAACAACGATAACAAAACTCCCCCAAAATTATTTTGTGCTCCTTTTTTTCCTGCAAAGGCACAGTAAATATTGGGGAAATTAGAAAGGGAATTCCCTTGGCCTAATAGTTACAGGATTTCTCCACCCTTGAAGTATACTGTCATGGGAATAACTACAGACTTCATATATGTTCATTTACTCTCCCCTAGGTCCTTTTGCAGTGTATGGAAAACTTCTGTTCCATCATGGATGATAAAATCAGACCTCTGTATTTAGAGATTTTGGTATCTGCACAGGTTAAAGAATGGAGCCTATGATGAAGTCTTTATGGTTCTAGAAGTTCTGTTCCATCACTGTTGTTTTACTCAGTTTCTGTAGTTAGTCGTCTTGATATTTGCACTGATCCTAGGATGAAGCCTAGGATAGAGTCTTTCATTATGTTTGCAGAAGACCCGTTCAGTTGCAGTTGTCTCAGTCAGACCTCTGGAATTAGAGATCTTGGTTGTTGTACAGATCATAGGCCAAGGCCTAGACTAGGGCTTTCTTTATTGGTTCCAGGATATGTTCTGCCCAGTCATTCTGTTTTCTGTGACTGTTGTCACAGTCTTCTGTAGATAACTATCTTGGCTTTTTCACAGATCAAAGGGTTTTGTATCTTGACACATTTATATACAAGTTTGTTTATTTTTTATATATTTTATATATTTTTGGAGAGTTTTTAGGGTTTGCTAAATGTAGTCATCTGCAAATAGTGATAGTTTGATTTCTTTTCCATCCATCCCATGTTGGCCACATGCAAGGCAAACACCTTACCACTGTGCTATTGCTCATGCCCCTGGATATCCATACTTCTAAAGAGAATTTTTTATTACAAAATAGAATGAACTAATAAAATGTCTGTAGAATGCATTTAATTCTTCACATCTTATAAATTTATTGGAAACGTTTTATTTATTTACCATTATTATTATATCACCTAAAACATACAGAAAATTCAGCTATGCTCTAAAATAAATGCAGTCTTAATTTTCAGTAATTTTTTATTTAATTATAATCATTTTGAGATTGTATTATCATCTTTATGTTCTAGAATATCCATTTACTTTCACATAGTGTAATGGAATTTAAAATATAACTGTACATGGATAATACAGAAAAACATTCAATAATGTACAGAAAAAATTTAATGATATTTTACTTTGTATTTCACAATAGGTTAGTGTATTTTCATATTTCATAGTAGTTCATAGTAGTTCAGTTGAGTACCAGTGTTCTTAATGCAGTGATATGCGTGGATGTGTGCTAAGCCTGCAATCACACAATAATCTATAGTATATATTTAGTAAACAAGAACAGCAATGCTGATTATTATTTTGCATGTTAACATACTGTAGTCTAGGCGCCGGAGTAGTGATGCAAGTGGTAAGGTGTCTGCCTTGCCTGCGCTAGCCTAGGACAGACCGCAGTTCAGTCCCCAGGTGTCCCATATGGTCCCCCAAGCCAGGAGCGATTTCTGAGTGCATTGCCACGAGAGTGTCACCAGGTGTGGCCAACACACACACACATACACACACACACACACACACAAAATACTGTAGACTATTATTTGTAAACTAACAAAATGTCAGAATACTCTTTATAAAACAAGTCTTCAATTTATTTATTATAATAATATGCTTTACTTGTTCACATGTTGAATGTGTGAACAGTGCATATATTTCCTTAGATAATAATGTATAAAAAATAAATGCTTGTCTTTCAAGTAAAAGGGGGGAATATCACAGTGGACCTGTTTCTTAAAAATATGTGAGGAGAGAACTCAAAGACCCTGAGTACATGATTGAGACCTCTATCTCTAGCAACACATGACCACTGAGAATCCCTGGGTGTAACTCTGAGAGTCCACCCCACCCCCACTGAATTGTTGGACACCTCTGATGAGTTGAAGAGTCGCCGCCTGTGAAAAAGGAGCCAAAGAAAATTTGTGTCTTCAAATGCCTGATACTTCTTAAATCTATTATTGTAAAAAACATAATCCAAATGAAATAAAAATTGTACAAGATCTGCAGAAAGGAAATTTTTATTTGCTTTGATTTATAATAGTGAGTCTGAAAGATGCTATAAAACATATTAAAAGTTTGCCAAAGTTGGATCATTTTTGATGGATTTATTTATAAGAGGGGGAATAAAACTTGTGAAATTTTTACTGCCAACTATTATGTTATTTTAAAACTTGAACCTGACTTTTTTTTCTATTCAAATGATCATTTTATTTTAGGATTCAGCCAGAGTTTAATAGAGGTGATTGTTCCAAAAGAAGAGTGATTGATTGTTCCCCTTTCATATGTAGTACTTCATGAAAGAGATTTAATATTTTGCTACATGTTTCTCTTTGTTCACTGTCATATTGGGCATTAACCAGTTTGTAAGGATGCATAAATGACGCATGTTATATTAGCTTAATAAGAGGCTGGGAATAGGGGTGGAGAGAAGACAACATTGGTGGTGGGAATGCCCCTGATTCAATGTCACTATGTACCTGAAATACTACTGTGAATGATTTGTAATCCACTTTGGTCAAAATAAAAATTATTAATATAAAAAGAAGTGATAATTCAAATTTTTAATTAAATAATAAAACTAAATTTCAAGATATTCACAACAAAGACTGTTTACTAATGTCCCCAACTTAAATTATTGTATTGGTTTTAGAGATATATCTGTCATAATGCTTGAATGCTACCTGATGACTTCTGGAGGTGCCACATGACACAATCAGTACTGGGATGAAACTGAGTCTCTATCATGAAAAATCATGCTGTTCTCTGACCCCATCAAAAATCTTTTTTAAATTGACCATGGCATAGTTTTTAAAAGTTGTTCTTTGACATTTTATTATTATTGATTAGGAAATAATTCAACATCAAATTATTTTTTCTTATTTGTAGTGACATATGATTGAGCATGCTTTTGGAGAAGTCTATGTTGTGCTGAAACAAGTTAGCCTAAGAGCCCTGGCAGCAGGTCAATAGATTACACTGAGATTGTGCAATGGGAACAGTTGAGAAACTTATAGGAGGCATCTTTGAAAGAGACACAGGTGTCTGTGGACAGTTGTCCTCACAGTGGATGAACTCTAGGACAAAATGTTGTCAAGTGATAGCTAAGAAAATATTATGAAAGCGTTTTTTTTTTATCATTTACTCACAAGGCTCCCAGACCATTTTAAATGAACTTTCTGTAGCCTTTATATATTCAGTGACAGTAGGCCATTTGTTGGTTTGACCTTAATTAACAACCAGAACTTTTCTAGTTGTGAGGTGTTCGGGTCTGAAGTTACTGACAAGACTTCAGTTTCAATTTATTTAGCAAAATGAAAATAAAAGGCACCAGGGTCCTATAAAAACTCATGGATTCAAAATCAGGCCTTGAGTTAGCTGTGTCACTTGATAGCTAAAGACCTCTTACCAAGAACTCCTTAGACTCAGTTTCTTGTCAGTAAAAAAATGGAATAAATTTGCCTAGTATCACCAAACCATAGCAAATATTATGCAAGCACAAATGTGACTAGATAACAGGCAATCTTTATATTTTACTTAGCATGAGTTCTGAACTGTTTTTAAGTGTTTTTCACATAAAATCCATATGCCTATGAGTATTTACTATGATTTCACTATGAGCAAATGTGCTCAATTTCAGCAGTTTGGTTCTGGTGGTGACTAGATTTGGATACAGGGAATCTATCATAGTCCCTATCAGCTGTTCATTTTATCATACTTTATCTAAACAATAAAACTAACTTTGTAAAGATCTATACCAGTAAGTCAATGAAAATATCATTATTTCTAATACCCTAATTCTCAAGAAAATCATTATAATTTTCCAAAATTTACTTATAGCCTATATTGGTAACAAACAAATGGCATCACAAAGAATAGAAACTGGTCAGTGTTATTTAAAAAATCTTTTCAAAACAGACTCTTTTTTGAAGGGTTAATATTTTATTTAAATATGTTTTAAAAGTCATATTTATATATGAGTACACATATCATAATGCATTTAAATGCATACAATATAATTAGCACCCCAATAAAGATACAAATATTTTTTATCACCTTAGAAGTGTATTTTTTAAATCTTGCATAATTATGATCAATTGACTACTGAATAACATTTATAACAACACCAAAACATTTTTATCAGTTAATAAGGGCTAATAATGAGGGTCTTTTATAATTAAATGATTTTTATTTTTACCAAAGTTAATTACAAATCTTTCATAATAATATTTTAGGTACATAGTGACATTGAATCAGGGGCATTCCCACCACCAGTCTTGTCCTCCCTCCACCCCTGTTCCCAGTATGCATCCCATATCCCCTTCTTTTTACCCCCAGGCTGCTAGTATAAGTGGTTCCCTCTGTGTCTAGCTTGTTGTAGATTGGATTTCAATTCTGTTGTCATTGGCTTTGGATTTGGTATTTAAGTATGATCATTTTTTATTTCTACTCAATGTTCATACACCTGTTTGGTCTTGGTTCCCTCCATTATTTCCCCCCCTCAATTTGTGAGGCAGAATAAGATGGTTCAAGTTACATGGTTCTGTTTGGAGGGAAAGAAAAAAGAAAGAGGAGAAAAGGGAGGGTAAAAGTCAAACAAGAAAGAAACGGGAGGAGTCCTTCTAGAGGCTATAAATATCAATTTAAGAAAAAAGGGAAAAAGAAAGAAAAACATAAAAACTATACAAAAAAAATCAAACAAAAGAACCCCAAAAGCATCACAGCAATAAAGACAACCAAACAATAACCAAATAAAAACACAACAAACTACACAAAAAAAGAAAAAACAACAACAATAAGAACACCAATAAAAATTAATATGTGCTTTTTTTTTGCATAGGCACAGTAAATATTGGGGAGATTAGAAAGGGATTTCCCTTGACCTAAGAGATAAAGGGTTTCTCCCCCCTTGAAGCATACTGTCATGGGAATGAGTTTTTGCCATTTATAGTTTGCCCAAATCTTGATGGGAATTCTTATATTTTAATTAATTGCTTTATTTTAGCACTGTGCTTACAACAATGTCCATAGTTGGGTTTCTGTCATGGAATGTACACCGCCCTTCACCAGTGCATCCTTCCTGCCAAGTATTTCTCCTGCTTCCCGCTGCCCACCCACCCACCCTCACTTATGTGGCCGGCTTCCTATTGTAGGCTAGACCTCCTGACTCTCATCTCAATTTTCTCTGGATATTATTACCATATTTTTTTGTTTTTCTTATATCCCACAAATAAGGAAGATTATCCTATGTCATCTCTTTTCCTCTGCCTCATTTCACTAAAGATAATAATTTCCATATCATCCATGTATAAGCAAATTTCATAACTTTATTTTTTCTAACTGTTACATGGTTACATGATATTTCATTGTATGTATATATATATATACATATATATATATATATATATATATATACACACACAATCATCTGTTGTGGGACATCTCAGTTGTTTCTGGTTTCTGACTACTGTAAATAGTGTTGTGATGAACATAGTGTGCAGAGGGCTTTTTTGTACTGCATTTTGTTGTTGTTGTTGTTGTTGTTATTGTTGTTGTAGTTGTTCCTAGGATATATCACCCAGGATAATACTGCTAGATTCCAGAGGAGCTCAATTTCTAGATTATTTTGAAAAATAAGCATATTGTTTTCCAAAAAGGCTGAACCAGTCTGCATTCCCACTAGCAGTAAAAGAGAATCTCTTTCTCCCTTGATTCACACCAGCACAAAAATGGTTGTTCTAGTTCTTTCTGATCTATGTCAGTCTCTGTGAGGTGAGGTGATACCTCATTGTTGTCAAAACAGACTTTCTTAATTTGTTTTATGGCCACTGATGTTTATGAAAATAGATTTACTAGTTTTCCTAATATCAAGTTACATAAAATCAAATTTGCTTTTAAAAATACATATACTCCTTGGAAAATTTAATGAATAATATCTCTACGAGATGACCAACATCTTCCTTCACTCAAATAGAGAAGCAGTTTCTTAAAGAAATGCTGATAGACAATTTCAGGCTTGGAGAAAAAGAGTAAGCAAGACTATAAAATATTCAAGAATAAATAACAGACATGCATTTGTAAACATGCATACTCAGTTCTGCCTATGTCAATATGCACTAAAATTGGACATTTTTCCAGAAAGTTTAGAAAAATGGTATGCATGTACTTTTGCAAATGGCCCCCAGATGGGAATGTTGGCAATCAAGGACAGCCTTCACGCTTTGCAATAAAACCATTCCTTTGTGGCTCCAGCAGTGATACTTGGCCAGCCCTTCATCCGGCATACATTTTCAGTTGAGTACCTTGGGAAGAGATCCAGAAATGTGGAATGTTCCAGTTAGACTGTCACATGCATCACACATTGCTGAATGCAAACTAGGAAGAAATGGACGGAAAGAGCTTCAAGAATATTACTACCAAGTGTTTTGTTTTAAATTCCTTGTTTTATATAAAGTCTTTTATTTTTATAATTTTTAGCCCAAGTTTTTCTTGACCTTTTTTTTTTTCAATCCCAACTTTTGTTAGACATACATGACTCCTTTTCTCTTTTGACAAATTCAAAATACACTTAACCTGGTCATCAATGACTTTCTTTTGTAGTCTCAGTAATCCTCTCTATCCTCTTTCTCAGTGACTACAAACAATGAAGACTTTAGGTTAAAAGTACAAAGATGGCTTATGCAGAGATGGATCAGAGTAGGTTCAAATTCTTCCATGGTCTTAACACAAAAATGTAATTATCAGAACTGTGTGTTTGTCTTTAAGACCAGGTCCTTTAGGAGTGATATTCTCCTTTACATTAGTCTGTTAAATATTCCTAGTCCATCATAATCCTGAGCAGTTTAGATTCCTCTTATTGTCTATCAAACTCCTTGTATATAGGCTTCCTCAAATTATGAGTTGCACCTATCGCCGGCTGGATGGGGGATGAAGCCACGTGGCTGGGGCCTAAGCACAAAGGCCTCCATCCATCGCCATCCAGCCCCATCGTTATTTATTTAACACTACAAATGGCGCTCCGAACTTTGACCTGAATCCTGGACCCAAAAAAACAGCTAACATGGTGATTTTTCTGCTTTTCAGTTTTATTTTGGCTCTTTTCGGGTGCACTGAGCCCAAAACCCTGGGCCACGTGCAACAACGTTCAAACATGGCCGTGACCCCTTCTAGGCAAACAAGGGCAACTAAAACAAGGGAGGTGGAAGCTTGCATCACCTCCAGCCCAGGCCCAGGCCCAGAACTCAGACTTTGTTACAAGAAACAAAAACCTCGGCCTGTACAAAAACTTATTAAAAGCTTAAATTGGAAACAGAGGAGAAAAAAGACTGTATTTAAAATGGACTGATTTTCTGAGAATGACCTTTGGCTTGAATTTGGATTTCGACTTTGGAAATTTCGGACTGAACTTTTAGTTTAAATCACTTGGAACTTTAAACATCCAAAAGCCCTCTGCAAAAAAGCTGTGGCTGAGAAAAACCGTCCAAAGTGACGCCGAGAGGGGAAAAGCGGCTGGGCTCGGCTCGGCTGGGATCTCGGCTGGAATCGGCTTGGCTGGGCTCAGCTTGGCCCGGAAAAGCGAAAAACCTGGAATCCATCCTCCAGGTCACAAAGGTAAAACAGCAGGAGCTAACCGGCAGCGGGCAGCGGAACCTGCGACCTCATGGTCTACAAAACCGTCTGCGGGGCCTGAAACTGAAAGGAAGCCACGTGGTGAGATCAGCGTGGGACAAACCAGCAAGTTTACAGAAGCCACATGGTAAAATCAGCGTGGAACAAATTATTCATCTGAACTTATGATTTTAGTATAGGTACTAACCGGGTAGTCTTATAGTTTACTCATAGTTGGTAATGGTATAAGTTTTAGTTAGTTAGTGATTAAAAAATAAAAATAAAGGGAGGTAATACAAATTAGCCCATTTAAACATCTAATTTCTAACCACCTGCATCTTTGTCTTAGTCATTTTCTTTATAATTTAAATGTGTTTTGTTGTCATAGTTAATATTTTCAATTGCAAAATGTTTTACTGTGTATTTTAATGTACTTAGCCTCTTTTTAAAATGTATGTTAAGCATTTATGCTGTAGTACTTGTGTATAGGAAAGGTTTTTAGGAACAAAAGGTTCCCCCAATATAGTTTAAAAGTATAGGAACATGAAAGTTCCAAAATAGTGCTTGATAAAAAAGCATTAATAGAGTTTTAGGTTACAGGTGTAAAGTATATTTTGCAAAAATATGTTTTTAAAAAGGGCTGGTATATTAATTTTCACTTTATTACATTGCTGCATGAAAATATTAACCCACCTTTGGCTAAAGGTGGAGTCAAAATTACAAAAGGCTCTTTTTATATTTCAAAAAAGGAGAAAATGTAGGGTACTTATCTGAGACCCACCCATTTCTGGGAGGGGTCTTGGGAACCGGATAATAGGTGTGACTTTACCTGCAAAGCTCGGCCCATTCCTGGGAGGGGTCTTAGAATAGGTAGATAAACCCAGAAGCGAAGGGATTAAGGGGCTTTTGCCTTTTGGCCCTGCTGGGCTCTCGGAGGAAGAAGACTGAATTATAAGATGCAGGGCTAAGAATGGCCAAATGCTTGAAAGGTTATAAGTAGGCCACACACATGTGGTGGCTAGGGCCTAAATAAAGATGATTCTTCCTGAAGCCTGCCTGTGAGTGAGTGATTTCGCGTTTTATCTGGGCCTGGAACCCGCCGGCTGCATGGGGGTTGCTGAGCCACGTGGCCTGGGATGGCAAACAAAGAAATCCACCTCCATCCATCGCCATCCTTAATTATTTAACACTACAGTATATAATAAAATACAAAAACAAACAATACTCAATAAAATGAAATGATCACCTCACCAATAATACTCTACTAAGCTTGTTTATTATTCAGACTTGAAGAAATGATACAAAATTTTGTGAACAAGCAATAGCTTAGGAATTCCATAGCCCTGAAACCAGTTTTGAAAGCTTTAAATGATCTCTTTAAAAACAAGACAAACCTCACAGACATTAATAAATTCTACTAAATAACAATAAATAATAATAACTCCCTTAACTCAATAATCTTACTCAGTGTCAATAGCCTGGACTCACCAATCAAGAATCATAGAAAGATGGAATGGTTCAGAAAACTGAACCGTACTATTTGCTTCCTGCAAGACACACATTTGTATAGTCAGGATAAGCACAGCCACAAAATTAAATGACAGGCAATTTCCTTAAAAAGGTTGAGGTGACTATATATATATAACAAAGACTTCAAATTTTAAAAGAGACAGGTATGGTCATTTATTAATAGTAAAGCATCTATATATCAAGAAGAATTCACATTCACAAACATATATGTACTTACCGACCAGCTATTAATATATTTAAAACAGCTACAAATAGAGCCAAAGTAAAATGCACAGAGCAGCTCAAAGGTAATTGGAAATTTCAATACTATCTGGATAAAGACATTGAACAAAAAAATACCAAAAAAAAAAAAAGAAAGAAAAAAAAAAGAAAAGAAAATATTAGCTTGAAGGAAAAAATGGAAGATGTGGGCCTAGAAGATATATATATAGGGCCCTTTATTTCTGCAAAGTCAAGTACAATTTCTTCTCTAGTGCATAACAGGTATTCTCTAAGACATATCGCATACTGAATTGCAAAATTTATCTCTAAAACCAAGTTATAAATCATATCAGTTATTCTCTCAGACCACAATGCATTTAAAATGGAAATTAATCACAATTGGAAATGGGGAAAAACTCAAACATTTGTAATTTAAACAACATTTTATTTTAGAATTAGTGGATTAAAAAGAAAATCAGAAAATAAAATAAAATTCATAAAAAACAAATGAGGATAAAAACACAATTTACCAGAACAAATGGATCACAGCAAAAAGTAGTGTTAAGAGGAAAGAGCATAGTAATAGTAAAAGATTCTAAAGCGCTAATGACCAACAATTCAAAATTAATTAATTTAAATTAAAATAATTCAAATCAATCTATCAACATAATACACAACATCAATAACAAGAAAAATAAAAACCACATGATCATATCAATAGATGCAGAGAAAGCATTTGATAAGGTCCAACACCCATTCTTGATCAAAACTCTCAGCAAGATGGGAATGGAAGGAACCTTTCTCAATATAGTGAAGGCCATCTACCACAAGCCAGTGGCAAATATTATCCTCAATGGAGAAAAACTAAAAGCCTTCCTTCTAAATTCTGGCACAAGACAAGGCTGTCCTCTCTCACCACTCCTATTCAACATAGCACTGGAAGTACTTGCTATAGCGATTAGGCAAGAAAAGGATATCAAGGGAATCCAGATAGGAAAGGAAGAAGTCAAGCTCTCACTGTTTGCAGATGACATGATACTCTACTTAGAAAGCCCTAAAGACTCTATCAAAAAGCTTCTAGAAACAATAGACTCATATAGCAAGGTGGCAGGCTACAAAATTAACACACAAAAATCAATGGCCTTTCTATACACCAATAGTAATAAGGATGAAATGGACATTAAGAAAACAACCCCATTCACAATAGTGCCACACAAACTCAAATATCTTGGAATCAACTTGACTAAATATGTGAAGGACCTATACAAGGAAAACTATAAAACTCTGCTCCAAGAAATAAGAGAGGACACACGGAAATGGAAACGCATACCCTGCTCATGGATTGGCAGGATTAACATCATCAAAATGGCAATACTCCCCAAGGCATTATACAGATTTAATGCCATCCCTCTAAAGATACGCATGACATTCTTCAAAGAAGTGGATCAGACACTTTTGAAATTCATTTGGAACAATAAACACCCTCGAATAGCTAAAGCAATCATTGGAAAAAAGAATATGGGAGGAATTACTTTCCCCAATTTTAAACTGTACTACAAAGCAATAGTTATCAAAACAGCATGGTATTGGAATAAAGACAGGTCCTCAGATCAGTGGAATAGACTTGAATACTCAGAAAATGTTCCCCAGACATACAACCACCTAATTTTTGATAAAGGAGCAGGAAATCCTAAATGGAGCAGGGAAAGCCTCTTCAACAAGTGGTGTTGGCACAATTGGATAGCCACTTGCAAAAAATTGAACTTAGACCCCCAGCTAACATCATGTACGAAGGTAAAATCCAAATGGATTAAAGACCTCGATATCAGCCCCCAAACCATAAGATATATAGAACAGCACATAGGTAAAACACTCCAGGACATTACAGGCATCTTCAAGGAGGAAACTGCACTCTCCAAGCAAGTGAAAGCAGAGATTAACAGATGGGAATATATTAAGCTGAGAAACTTCTGCACCTCAAAGGAAATAGTGCCCAGGATACAAGAGCCCCCCACTGAGTGGGAGAAACTATTCACCCAATACCCATCAGATAAGGGGCTAATCTCCAAAATATACAAGGCACTGACAGAACTTTTCAAGAAAAAAACATCTAACCCCATCAAAAAATGGGGAGAAGAAATGAACAGACACTTTGACAAAGAAGAAATACACATGGCCAAAAGACACATGAAAAAATGTTCCACATCACTAATCATCAGGGAGATGCAAATCAAAACAACGATGAGATACCACCTCACACCCCAGAGAATGGCACACATCACAAAGAATGAGAACAAACAGTGCTGGCGGGGATGTGGAGAGAAAGGAACCCTTATCCACTGCTGGTGGGAATACCGTCTAGTTCAACCTTTATGGAAAGCGATATGGAGATTCCTCCAAAAACTGGAAATCGAGCTCCCATACGATCCAGCTATACCACTTCTAGGAATATACCCTAGGAACACAAAAATACAATACAAAAACCCCTTCCTTACACCTATATTCATTGCAGCACTATTTACCATAGCAAGACTCTGGAAACAACCAAGATGCCCTTCAACAGACGAATGGCTGTATATGTGGTACATATACACAATGGAATATTATGCAGCTGTCAGGAGAGATGAAGTCATGAAATTTTCCTATACATGGATGTACACAGAATCTATTATGCTGAGTGAAATAAGTCAGAGAGAGAGAGAAAAACGCAGAATGGTCTCACTCATCTATGGGTTTTAAGAAAAATGAAAGACACCCTTGTAATAATAATTTTCAGACACAAAAGAGAAAAGAGCTGGAAGTTCCAGCTCACCTCAGGAAGCTCACCACAAAGAGTGATGAGTTTAGTTAGGGAAATAACTACATTTTGAACTGTCCTAATAACGAGAATGTATGAGGAAAATGGAGAGCCTGTCTAGAGTACAGGCGGGGGTCGGGTGGGGAGAAGGGAGACTTGGGGCATTGGTGATGGGAATGTGCACTGGTGATGGGTGGTGTTCTTTACATGACTGAAACCCAAACACAATCATGTATGTAATTAAGGTGTTTAAATAAATTTAAAAAATAAAATAATAATAATTAAATTATAAATTTAAAAATTATTCAAATCTACCACATAATGAATCTGAGATGTTTCCCATGTTGAATTCGTAGAATGGTGGTGCCAACAGGAAAACTGTAATAAGCTTGCTCTAGACCAGCATTTCTCTACCAGAGGCCATATGTTTCTTGTCAATCCCCAGGTTATTCCAAAGAGACCACAAGTGAATGACACATATGTGTGTGTGTGTGTGTGTGTGATGGGAGGGTAACTACATGAGATCAGAAGGCCTCATGTATAGGACAGAGGAATAAAAGAGGTTAGAAGAGGACTTTCGTTGGAAAGTAAAGAAAATTTGCTCTAACACTAAAATCATCTTAGTATTTTTTATATTGTAAGTTTCCATGAAATATTTTACATGTTATATATAGCATAATAATACAAATATTGTTTATATTATAAAATATATTGTATTATATTAAATATTTATATTTATATACATTTATATATAAATATAACACCCTGTGTGTATCCCTCTTCCTCTGACTCATTTTTCTCAGCATAAATCCCTTAACAATTCACATATAAGCAAATTTCATGACCACATTTTTCTAACAGCTGTTATGTCTTTTTATTTTAATACTCTGCAATTTTAAAAACAGTGTTTTATAAAATAGTTTAATTGAAGTAAACTGAGGTTTTCATGGTCCTTTGTAATGCTCAGGATTTTCATAGTGATTCCAGGTCTTTATGTCATATCAATCTTAATTTTGTTTGCATTTTTAACTTTTCTTTGCATTTTGAGATTGCAATATGATATATACCCAGCTTCTGGTAGAATGGATTATTATGCCAATTTTCACTATTCATGTACATTGAATGCCTCTGTTTCTTAACATCTTATAGTTTTCATTATACAGGTCTTTACCATTGTTAATTTTATAGTTTTTGTATGTAATTAGGATGGTATTGTTTCTTTATTTCTCTTCATTTTTTACTTTTATATAACAATAAATGCAATAGGTTTTGTATGCTGGTTTTATAGCCAGTCAGTTTATTATTTTTTTGTGTGTGTGGGTTTTTTTGGAGGGGTGGGTCACACCCGGCTGTGGTCAGGGGTTATTCCTGGCTCCAGGCTCAGAAATTGCTCCTGGCAGGCACAGGGGACCATATGGGACACAGGGATTTGAACCGATGACCTCCTGCATGAAAGGCAAATGCCTTACCTCCATGCTATCTCTCCAGCCGCTCAGTTTATTATTTTTATGGTTTCCAGTTTTCAAGTGTATTACTTACAGCTCAATCTTTTTATTAATAATTACTTAATATATGTTGTATATTTTGTTTCTCTATACGTTGTAATTGTCCTTTTGTTTTATGTTTTAGTTCTTCTCACCATTTCTTGCACAGATTGTACTTTTGGTTTATTTGTAAGATTTATAAGCGAAGTCCTTTCTAACAACCTATTAGGCGGATTGGTCTTAAAATTTATTTAAACAGGCCACATTCATTCATCTACCTCCAAACAGAATTTAAATAATTTTAGCTTTGTATTACTTCTAGATAAAATTACTTTTTTTATTAGACACTTTAATATTATTTGTAATGCCTGTTTAGTGTTGAGTAATTGTTGCAATTTTTCTTTGTAAAACTTTCATTTCTCATAGCTTAAATGATAAACTAACAAAATATTCTTACTAGAAAATTATTTTTCTATGAACTTTTAGTATCTCTGTGTAATTTCTGTACAAAGTCTGTGGAAATTTTTCGGGGGGGGTTTTCTCATTTATGTAATTTATTTCTCCTAGATGTTTGTAGAATTCTGTTCCTATCTTTAGTTTTTACCATTATCATTATATTATGTCTTTGAGCATGTCTGAACTTTTTGTTTTGACTTTGCATGTTTAATTATTTCTCTAATTTGGAGAGCTCTCAGTTATTGTTTATTCAAATCAGGTTTCTATTTCTTCCTTCTCTATGATTCGATCCTTAAAATGTAAATTATCCTCATGATATGCTCTCATATAGCTATTATTTTTTTCATTTATATATATATACTTTTGGTGGGGGAGGGAGGTCACAAGGGGTTGGGCCTCACCTCACCCAGTAATGCTTAGGGGTTACTCTTGGCTCTACCCTCAGGAACCACTCCTGGTTGTGCTCTAAGGTGGATTCCAAGAACCAAACCCTGGTTAGAGGCTTGCAAAGAAAGAGACCTACCCATTGTACTTTCTCTCCAGTCCCTATTCTTTTCACACTTTACAATTTATTTTTTATATTTTTAGTTCTTTTGGGATATATTCTACTATCACAATGTTTAACGTCCTTGACTCTATCAACAGCTTTCTTGTTTATTATTGTAAATAAGCCTTTTTCTCAGCAATTGGGGTGGAAGAGAACAATTTGGGAGTTGTGACTTTAGACTTCAGATAGGTTGCATTCTCAGTAAAACACAGGTGAAGTCAGTGAAGGTATTACTCAGTCCAAGAGTATTGAAAACAAAAAAAAAAAAGTAAATTTAATTTGGGGATTCTAGACTCTGACTAAAGACAGGAAGCATCATAGGTAAAAGCAATCCTTAATAATGGCCCCAGGCTCCAGGTTAGAACAGGCAATCTGCATAAACAGGCAATCTGCATAAATCTGCTTCTAGATTAGAAGCAGAAAGAAGCTTTTTTTTGGAAGACATTGGGTAGAGTTAATTCATTTCCCAACCTGATTCACAACGGATCCCCTTCGGCTTTAATTTTTAACTCCCTTCTCTCTGGCATCTCAAGAGTCAGTCTCCAGTCAGGATCATTGTCTCCAGTCAGCTGTATCTACACCCACAGGAATTGTCTGATTAGCTCCCTATCTGCTAGCTCCTACATCTAGTCTGCCAGTAATCCACTGTTGCTACCCTACTTCCCCATCCTTAGTCCCACCACTAGTATCTTCTTCATTATGGTACTGGTCTCTGGAAGAAAAGTTCTCTATTTTATACCTAGCTTTTATACACAGCTTTAGTTCATCCTGCTAGATTGCTTCTGGAAAGTACACAGGTAATCTTATATACAGTTGGTCTTACCTTCCTTGAGGTTTTTTAATGCCTTGCTCTGTGAGGCATCCTTCTACAGACATCTGCTACTCTCTGATTCTAAATTCCATTGATTATTTATTTGAAAATTAAAACAGGAAGCAAGTTTTCATTTCAAATTTATTAACCTTGGTTATATTGTACACCTTTGGATATTTTTACTCTAATGAACAATATTGTTATATATTCTTTATATATGTTCTTTGCACACATGTAAGAATTTCTCCAGAAATTCAGGCAAGAGGATTTTCTATATCAGAAGATAAGTTTTACATTTAAGCAGAAATTGTCAAATTATCAAATTGCCAAATTATTAACATCAACTATCTATAAAAAGCCATAATAGTTATCAAATTATCAACATAATAATCTACAAAAAGCACTGATTTTCTATATATTTATTTACATTAATGTATCAAAGCTTTTAGTTTCCCAATAAGTGCCAAAAATAAAATTGTGTTATTTTATAAGCATTTTGTCTATTTATAAATTCCACATCAACTGTTTTGCTTATTGTTTATTTCTCTTCAAAGCTGCTTTCCTTTTCATATACATACCCCATAAAACTAGATTATTTATCTTTAAAAATTGTAGGTATTTCTTATATATCATAATACAAGTATTTTGTCTGCTATTATTTTTTCATTAGTACTGTCTCTTTGTTCACCACTTTGTTTTTGGGTTGAACAAAAGTAATATTGACCCTTAGCAAAATTATACAGCAGGCAAGTCATTAGGACTTGATTCTCTCTTTAAAGCTTTTTCTAATTTAGTTGAAAGAGTGCCTTAAAATCAGCATTTAGTTACTAGTGTGCAAATTACAGAAAACCACAGAAATGTCATTTTGTGATTCAGACAGCTTTACCTCAAGTTTGTGGTATACTAGTAGTCCCATTTACTAAAGAGTGTGTGTAATGTGGACCATTTAAATTTTTGTTTTTCCATAAAATCTAGAAATAGAAATTGTAATATGTACCCTGCTCCAACTGACTTAGAATGTAGATGAACTTGACTTGTTTATAACAACATTTAAAGCACACAAATAAATCACAGTAATGTGGGTATTTAAAGTGCTGAAGTCTTAGAAATGTGATAGACCTTTAAATTGCTCTCATATGTTCCAAGTGTTGAGAAAGGGGGATCTGCAAGATATACTAAATGAAATTTAGGCATACATACATTTTAATTGTCTAAATGAAATATGTAAGTGAGGATTATAAATTGTATACTTTCCACACTAATATTTCATCAGAAACAAACATTTAAATTTTCATTAAAAGCAAATCAAAGTCATCCATGAAGATTTAGAAACACAGATTCTATGTAGGACTCCTATTTTCAAGATAGAGATCTATCTTTGTCAATTTTTTTTTTCATTTTTAAGTTTCTCTCTCAGATAACTCAATGGGTTGAGCACATGCTTTACATGCCAGAAACACGGGTACAATTATGGCACTCTATGGTCCCCTGATCACTTCTGAAAATGTCCTCCATCTAAGTTGTCCCTCACCAGAGCTAGGAATGCATCTTGACATCACCAAGATAGTCACCAAATAAAAAATAAACACATATAAACCTAATGAATTCTAATTCTAATTACCTTCTGTAAAAGTTCAATTAGTGAATGAAATTACTATATCATAAGTAAACTCTCTTTTATTCTGTCCAGATCTCTATTTTCTCTCAAAAGCCCTATTTTTTTCAAACCTTTCAAACAAGAACTTTTTGTTCACTTTACCTCTTACATACCACCTACAAATAAAAGTTTCTAAATTCATTTTGTTAGATTATACCTTTGTTTTACTCAAAACAAAGATCATCCTTGGTTCCTTTGTATCTGTTTGTTTACAACTTGGTTATACCCAAAACAGAGTGTCTTATATGTAAACTTGGGAGAGAAAGGCTCAGGATAATCTGAGCTTTATGCTTTTACTCTGTCCTTACTCCCCAATCTGGGGGTGGTCTCTGTACTCAATAAAAATAACAGTTCTGGCAGGCGCTAGCTCTCCATATGAGGTAGAAGATTGCCAGACTATATGTGATTCACCCTCAGCCTGGTTTGAATTATTTCATGCACTACCCTGATTCAGACTCATTCACCTGGAGTTGATAATACAGTGCATGGGGTGATTTTACATAACTGATCATGCCCTCAATGAAATTACCCTGTTCATATCTCCCACTACTGTTAAAATAAATTACTGTACATCTTCAAACTTGCTATTATATTTTATAGGTTTTGTTCACTGTGAGATTATTTCTTAAAATCAGCTGCAGCTCTTGATCTTTTCTCCCCTGAAAGTTTTATTTGTTTTATAAACTGAGCAATAAAGTAAATTCCTTTGTGTCTAATGTTACTACATCTTCTAAATGACCCTCTGATATATCTTTACCTTTTCTTTGTTTTATAACTAAGCCTGATTATATGCTGTTCTTAATGCAGCCCGTGTTTACTACCACTGTGATAGTATCCATGCTGTCTCTTTCTCAATAAATATTTTAAGCCCCATGCTTCATGAACATACTCTGCATGTTCTAGAAAGGTCACTAATTTATAATCTTCTAATAAATATGCTTGTCATTCCTGAGTCAGATTATAAACTCCACAAGATCAGAGTCTATGCTTGTTTACCTCATGATATACTTCATGTGGACTTACAGAATGTGGACAAAAGAATTTTAGGCATCTGTTTTATTCACATTGTTCTTTTAAATTATTCACAATTAATCATATACTTTATTGTCACTGAACCTATATTTCTACTTTAGTACCTTATAGGATAACAAAATTATAGTGTATACATCATTTAATGAGAGTTAGTATATAGAAAGTTTGCATAATACTTATTTTGATTTTTCTATTATCATTATCATTGATATTGATAATGAGATTTTATTAAATTATTTTTATTTCAATGAGTAATCTAATAGTTCTATTCTTTTCATCAGTGATTTCTTAGGAATGAGTTTATTGGTATTTTGTTTTATGAAAATATAGATATTTTGAAGAGAGTTTCTGGAAAAGATCTTCCTAGAAAGTGTAGCCTTCCAGTTTGATTTTCTACTTCGGATTGCCTATAACAAGAAAGTATGAAGAATCAATTTTCTACTTGTTATGTTACTATGAAATGAGAAAGATGCATGATGTGGTAATGATAGAGTTGGCAGGGATCTCAAACTCAATTTACCTGGGGGTCGCAGGAGGAAAAGTCGGGGTGATCCTTGAGTGCAAAGTCAGTAGTAAGCCTTGAACGTTGGGGGTGTGTGACTCAAACAACTAAAACAAAACAAAACAAAAAAGATTCCTCTAGGGCAGGGCCACAACATGTTGTATGGAGGGCCATTTGTGGCCTGCGGGCCGCGAGTTTGAGACCCCTGAAGCATATGGGTACAGTATCGTTATGAGCTCAACCATTCTGATTTCTAACTTGTATCTGAACTTCCTAGTTATTTATAAGGAAATTTGAACAAGGTTTATAACATCATCTGAAAATAGCCTGTTTGGGGGGGAAAAGCCAGCTATTTATGGTTTTTTGAAAATTATGGTAGAAACTAGGATTTTGTTTCAAAGATATTAGTAATTCTTAAGTTTGTTTTCAAGGCAACAGTCCCATCCTATTCTCTAATACTCTTTTTTGTTAGTGTGAGATTTGAATCTGAGCCCTGTATAGTTTTTTTGTTTGTTTGTTTGTTTTGGATTTTTTTTGGGCCACACACCTGGCTCTGTGCTCAGAAATCGCTCCTGGCAGGCCTCGGGGAACCATATGGGATGCCAAGATTTTACCCACCGTCCATCCTGGATCGGCAGCATGCAAGGCAAACACCTTCCCACTGTGTTGTCACTCCAGCCCCCCTTTATAGTTTTTAAATACAGTAAAATAAAAATTCAATCCACATTAGGCTTGTGTTATTTTTGTTTACAGGGGTTGGCTTTTTATGTCACAGCTGATAGTGCTCAGGTGTTATTCCTGGCTCAGAAATCATGCCTTGTAGGTTTTGGGCATAATATGGGAACTGGGTATCAAGCCTGGGTTGGCCGGTGCAAGGCAAACACTGTCTGCTATGCTTGCTCTGGCATCTCCATCAGTTTTTTTAAAAACTCTATTTGGGAAACAGAGAAGTAATATGCTGGTAAGGTGCTTGCCTTGCACATAAACATACATTAATTCCTCTACATTATTTCTGTACATTTTATCAAATTTCCCGCAGATATCTGTGTTGTCTGAGGACTCAAAAATTTTTTTTCTTCTTATGTCCTAATCTGGATAACCTTTTCTTTCCTTATCTGACTGCACCAATTAGACTCTGAAGTGTACTCTTAAATAAAAGTGATGTCAGTATCCTTTGGGGGTGTATTTCAGTATTTTATCTTTAATAGTTCTAGCATCACGTTCTATTAGATGAAGGCAGTTCCAAAGTATTAGTATTTGTATTTTGCTGAAAAAAAATTTTTGTAAGGCTCGGTCCAGATGCTGCTCCAATGCAGAGAAATGAAGAGACAGTCACTCAGACAAAAGCTCAAATGGGTTCTTTATCCGGCCGGGCAGAGTCTAATGCTTGTTCAGAACCAAACAGAGGCAAAGGACCACGTGGCTTTCTTTGTTCATCCTTATATACTATAAGAAGGGGAGGGGGGAGATGGGGTAGGGATGACTTCCTTATAAGGTCATAACATTCGCTAAGGTAATACATGTTCCTTATAAGGGCATGAGCTTAAGGTTGGTATAAACTTCTTCTTTAGGACAAAAAGGGTTAGATACAAAAAAGCAGGTATAAGCATCGAAAATTACAGAATTCTGGTTACAAAACCTGACCTTCAAGTTCTATGAGCTATAGCAGGGGGGGCTGGTGTAACTAGTTGTTGACTTCCCTTTTCAGTTTGTCTCATCAAAAATGAATGCTAAATTTTTTCAAATTCTTTTTTGTCTATATTAATGAATAACATGACTTTTACTTTTTTATCTCTTTAATGTGGTCAATTGCATGTTTAATTTGAAGTGTTTGGAATAAACTCTATTTTTTAATTGTACATTTCAACATTCTGGATTTGATTTCTAAAGAACTGGACGAACTAACTTTTTTTTTTTTTTTTGGTTTTTGGGTCACACCTGGCAGTGCTCAGGGGTTACTCATGGCTCTATGCTCAGAAATTGCTCCTGGCAGGCACTGGGGACCATATGGGATGTCGGGATTTGAACCACCAACCTTCAGCATGCAAGGCAAATGCCTGCCTCCATACTATCTCTTTGGCCCCGTAACTAACTTTTTAATAATGGGTATAAATCCCTGGTGAGTCAATCCGCTCCTGCATATGTTTTATGAATGTAATATATATACACATACAATCATAAAGAGTATTCATGCCATCTATTCTTCTTGAGTAGAGTTTTGAGAAGATGGTGTCTTAGCATTTTAAGCTCATAAAAATGATCTAATTTACTGGAATATATTTACTCATAAATATTCCTTAGTTATCTTGTAATATATTGAGAATCTGAAGTGTTGTTTTCACCTCTCTAATTTTAGATGTTTGTGTCTCTTCAAGCCCCTGCTTTATTATTATTATTATTATTATTATTATTATTATTATTATTACTTATTATTACTTATTATTATTATTTTTGAATTTTTTGGGTCACACTCGGCAGTGCTCAGGGATTACTCCTGGCTCTATGCTCAGAAATCGCTCCTGGCGGGTTCAGGGGACCATATGGGATGCCAGGATTCAAACCATTGACCTTCTGCATGCAAGGCAAATGCCTTACCTCTATGCTATCTCTCCAGCCCCACTGCTTTACTTTTTAATTGGTGTGTCAGTTACAGAATTTTTTAATTCTCACACCATCAGTCATTGATTTAGTATCTTGTAATATTGTATTTCTCTTTCATTTTAAAATATTTCCTAATCATTTGAAATTTTTTCACTGACCATGAAGTGTATTATTTCTCTTACAAACATTTAAATAATTATCAGAGATCTTATATTAGGGATTTTTAATCAGAGTCCATTATAGTCACAAAATATACTTTGTATAAAATACTATTACAGATCTATATGACTTAGTTCTGCTTTATTTGAATATATTGAGACTTGCTTTATGACTCAAAATATTGTTCATCGTGGCAAATATTCTGATGTTCTTCACCTGGAAGAAAAGAATATATGTCTGTTGTATGTAGTGTAAACAGCTGTTTAAGTTATCCATTTTATGCTGTTTTTTGGTCTGTTTCATCTGTCATTAAAAGAGAAATGTAGTAATCATTGAAATCACTTAAAATGGCAGGCTACAAAATTAACACACAAATACCAATGGCCTTTCTATACACCAATAGTAATAAGGAAGAAATGGACATTAAGAAAATAACCCATTCACAATAGTGCCACACAAACTCAAATATCTTGGAATCAACTTGATTAAAAATGTGAAGGACCTATACAAGGAAAACTATAAAACTCTGCTCCAAGAAATAAGAGAGGACATGCGGAAATGAAAGCATATACCCTGCTCATGGATTGGCAGGATTAACATCTTTAAAATGGCAATACTCCCCAAAGCATTGTACAGATTTAATGTGATCCCTTTAAAGATACCCACGACTTTCTTCAAAGAAGTGGATCAGGCACTTTTGAAATTCATATGGAACAATAAACAACCTCGAATAGCTAAAGCATTCATTGGGAAAAAGAATATGGGAGGAATTACTTTCCCCAACTTTAAATTGTACTACAAAGCAATAGTTATCAAAACAGCATGGTATTGGAATAAAGACAGGCCCTTAGATCAGTGGAATAGGCTTGAATACTCAGAGCATGTTCCCCAGACATACAATCACCTAATTTTTGATAAAGGAGCAAGAAATCCTAAATGGAGCAAAGAAAGCCTCTTCAACAAGTGGTGTTGGCACAACTGGCTAGCCACTTGCAAAAAATTGAACTTAGACCTCCATCTAACATCATATTCGAAGGTTAAATCTAAATAGATGAAAGACCTCGATATCAGACCTGAAATCATAAGATATATAGAACAGCATGTAGTAAAACACTCCAGGACATTGAGACTAAAGGCATCTTCAAAGAGGAAACTGCACTCTCCAAGCAAGTGAAAGCAGAGATTAACAGATGGGAATATATTAAACTGAGAATCTTCTGCACCTCAAAAAAAAATAGCGCCCAGGATACAAGAGCCCCCCACTGAGTGGGAGAAACTATTCACCCAATACCCATCAGATAAGGGGCTAATCTCCAAAATATACAAGGCACTGACAGAAATTTACAAGAAAAAAACATCTAATCCCATCAAAAAATGGGGAAAAGAAATGGACAGACACTTTGACAAAGAAGAAATACAAATGGCCAAAAGACACATGAAAAAATGTTCCACATCACTAATCATCAGGGAGATGAAAATCAAGACAACTATGAGGTACCACCTCACACCCCAGCGACTGGCACACAAAGAATGAGAACAAGCAGTGTTGGCGGGGATGTAGAGAGAAAGGAACTCTTATCCACTGCTGGTGGGAATGCCGTCTAGTTCAACCTTTACGGAAAGCGATATGGAGATTCCTCCAGAAACTGGAAATCGAGCTCTCATACGACCCAGCTATACCACTCCTAGGAATATACCCTAGGAACACAAAAATACAATACAAAAATCCCTTCCTTACACCTATATTCATTGCAGCACTATTAACATAGCAAGTCTTTGGAAACAGCCAAGATACCCTTCAACAGATGAATGGCTAAAGAAACTGTGGTACATATACACAATGAAATATTATGCAGCTGTCAGGAGAGATGAAATCATGAAATTTTCCTATACATGGATGTACATGGAATCTATTATGCTGAGTGAAATAAGTCAGAGAGAGAAAGAAGCAGAACGGTCTCACTCATCTATGGGTTTTAAGATAAATGAAAGACATTTTTGCAATAATAACTTTCAGACACAAAAGAGAAAAGATCTGGAAATTACATCTCACCTCATGAAGCTCACCAGAAACAGGAATAAGTTTAGTTAGAGAAATAACTACGTTTTGAACTATCCTAATAATGAGAATGTAGGAAGAAAATAGAAAGCCTGTCTAGAGTACAGGCGGGGGTTGGGTGGGGAGGAGGGAGATTTGGGACATTGGTGATGGGAATGTTGCACTGGTGATGGGTGGTGTTATTTACATGACTGAAACCCAAACACAATCATGTATGTAATAAAGGTGTTTAAATAAAAAAATTAAAAATAAGAAAAAAGAAATCACTTAAAATTATAGATCTGTCAAAATATGCTTATAGACCTGAATTATCAGTTCTTGCATTTTATATATTTGCTACTAGATGTCTATGTAGACTTGTTATGCATTTGATGATTTGATTTTTGTTTTGCATTCAATATTTGATATAAAGCAGACTCCTTTGCCTTTTTAGTCATAGATATTGATCCTTCTACACATGGATAATCTTATAAATTGTCACTATGCCAGTAATAAATGTCAGGTACATAAAAGCAGAAGAAACTATGAAAATCAGGCACCTCAGATTATAGATTATCAGTGTCTTTCTCTTGATAAACTTCCTGAGTAACTAAATATCAGGGAACATATTCAGTGTATGTAAAAAAGAACATCATTATTTTAAACACTTTTCCAAGCAAAGCACTTTTAATACTACTAGTATTCTCTCTATTAATAATTTCTGGTTTATTGATTATCTTTTATGTACTAAGCCATTGTGCTAAGCACTTCCCATAGGCAGTTCTAATTTATTATTGAAAGAAATTATGTGAAATAAAAGTCATTTCACTTTTCAGTAAATCAATACAGTGAGTTTAGTTATTAATTTATTGGTTTTGACTGTTCTCAGGGTTTACTAATTTTATGTTCAAGGATTACTTGTAGCAGATATGGCTTTTTTTTTCCACAGGCACAGTAAATGATGGGGAAATTAGAAAGGAAATTCCCTTAGCTTAGGAGATAGTTGTCTCTATCCTAGAAGCCTACTGTCATATCAGGCTTTGGGCATGTTAATTTCAAACCTCAAGGTCTTTCTTTACTGTCCCATGAAAAGTTCTGCTCAGTGTGTCAAATTTAGTCTTCTTTAATTTAGAGATCTTGGTTTTTGCACAGATTTTAGGGCGAAGCCTAGGTGTCACAGCATAAACATAATAGAAATCTTAATATTTCTAGAGGAAGTCAGTAAGAAGACCCACTAGGAGGTTCATACCCTTAGCATACTTCATAAGTTCATACCTTATACCTCATTGCGTAAGTTCATACCTTAGCATGGGTAGCTGATCAAAAATACCTGAGGAAATATTACCAGCAACCCATTGAGAAGTCTTTTCAAGTGTGAATGGCTGGAAAATTTCTGAGATCCCTCACCAATAGGTCAACTGATTCTTTCCTCACAGTGGGGATAATTGAATTTGATGTTCTGTTAATGAAAATTCTGCCTTCTTTACTACAAACATTTAATTGTCACATATATATGTATCTATCTATCATTTCTATCTATCTATCTATCATCTATCTATCATCTATCATCTCTCTCTCTCTATATATATATATATACATATATATATATATATGTATATGCACTCCCTTCTGTTGTGTATATAGTAAAACCTTTCTCATCCTACCATAAGAATTTTTACAGGCAATATAGCCCTGATTAAATTTATCTTTACCTGGAATACTCAGCATCAAAAAAAAAAGTTCTTCTTTCCTTGTCTTTAAACACATAGCAGTTCCTTACAGAAAAGATTACCTTGCTTTAGGGAATTCCCCTAGTCACTTTGAATACCTCTAACTAATTTACACTCCAAAAAGGTTTTGCCAGCATAGCACTGGCTATTGAATTTACTAGGTATAATTCTGTACCTCTTTCATCTAAGTTTTATTTCTTTCAAAATCAGTATTTAGGAAGTTAGTCTTAGCCCCTAAACTAGAAACCTGTACTCAGATAAAGGAAATCTGGCTTTTTGCTACTCTTGTAATTTATATCAGTATGACACCTAGGGCCAGGCCAGAGAGGAACTACTTTAAAATGTAAAAGTTTGCCTTCTTTTTTATCCCTGGGTTCCTAACAACTATATTCTATTTTAAAATTGCAAACCACCTAGAGCCTTGTGTATTGTTTTAAAGATCAAACAATGTACACTAATAAGTTTCTGTACTTTTCAAACAATCAAAATATGAGCATTTTTTCTCATATGTATGACTGTCCCTTTACCTCTTAATCTCCCAGCATGGAGATTAAATTTTGTCACACATTTCCTAGAACTGGGTCCCCATACAATCCGTTTGTGTGGTCTCTTATTTCTTCAATATTATTTTCTCCACTCGGTTTGTGTTTTAAATATGGTTTTCCTAGGGAAAGTTTGATTCCTGGTGCTGGTGCAGGGAACTGTGCCAGTTCTAATGTTAAAATCTGGGGTTTGGGATTGGAAGGTCAATGTCCAATTAATTGAGTTGTAAGTCAAGTCCCCATGACAAATGTTCAGGGTAGAAGGCACCTGCATTATAAAATTTATGGGTTCTTATTTCTATTAGATAAGAACTTCTTTCTATACATAAGATTTCCCTGTTTTAGTGTACTATGCAAAAAGGAATGATGCCATATTAAATTATTTGTGCATTTGTGGGTAAAAATAACATGCTATACATTATCTGTGCCCCAGTTTTGACCTAAGGTCTTATCTCAAACAAGACTTTTCTACTAGAATTTTCTACTAAGTAGAACCAAAACAAAACAAAGAGGGAGATGGGGAAATGAGGGGCTACCTCTACATATGGAAATAAACACTAAAATTATTAAGAAAATATATCTGCAGAAACATACAAAGAAAAAATATCCCCATTAAGTCTGGGGTGGGGGGGGGATAAGATCCAGGACACATTTTCATCCCACACTGTGCTCTTGTGGAGTCCGAGAAATGGTTTTCAGCAGTCAGGAATTAGGCAATGTTCTCCAGTTAGGGTCTCTCTGAAGTTAGAGCTGGTAGAAATCAAAAGTCCACATTGAGGCGAGGTGGGAGACAAGGTCCAAATAGAATGAGTCATCAGGAGCAGTGACTGCAGTTTCTTTTTATTCTTAATAATATCTTTATTTAAACACCGTGATTACAAACATGATTGTAGTTGGATTTCAGTTATAAAAAAGAACATCCCCCTTCACCAGTGCAACATTCCCATCACCAAATGTCCTCATATCCCTCTACCCACAGGTTTTCTACTTCCTTCACTCATTAACATTGTTATAATAGTTCTCAGTAGAGAAATGACTGCAGTTTCTTGCTGAGACGAGAGATGGGGGACTGAGAAGATGTCCTTTTACTTTGGGAGCAGGGTGGCAATTGCTGGGGCAGGGGTGAGATCCCAGTTCCTGAGGAGTTAAGAACTGAGGGTAAAGAGGGTCAAATAGAGACAGATAACGGACCAGGTTTGAGGGGGTGAGAGAATAGGAGTTTTGTAAAGTGGTGAACTGGGGTGGGGGGAGGAGGGGTAATATATAGGCAGGGATTATTCACAATACAGATTAGACAAACAGAGGAGTCCACTACGTACCCACTCACACACGTGTAGACAGATACTGGAGATCTATTCGTAGGTTGTAGTTGGAGTCCTGACCCAGAGCTCTTAAAAACAAATGGCACTGGCACATGGAACAGAGGAAAGGGTTTTCCAATTTTTAGCGACTTCATCAAATGTGTGGGTAAACTTTGCTAAGTAAATATTTTTGGAGTTATATTGTGTATGAAGCATTTTAGGATAAACATAATGTCCACATCTGGAGTACTAAGCAACATGGTAGTGAGCACTATAGAGGACCCCATGACGTATAGTCTACCATGTCTGTGGATCGAAGCTCTTTTCTTGAAATAAAACTGATTGTCTGGGCATTATGACAGTAAAATATAATAATATAGTAGCTTAAATTAGAAAGAAAAAATAATAGCAATTTTCAGAAACATACTCAATGAACAGGGAATGAAACAAAATTCTATGGTGTACAGGTGCCTATTTTAGTGGTTTCTACGGACATTAAGTATTAATTAAAAGTAGCAGACATAATCAAAAGGAAATAGATAAATTGGAGTATTTTGTCAAGACATTGTCATAATGAGCACTGTAATTGGAATTTAATATGATAGAGCACTGAAATGTAAAATTAAGGTATACAACTTATATCTTCAAGAATCCCTGTGGACAAAGAAGTTGAAGAATTATTTTATACACAGTAAAATTAAGGCACTAAAACATACTGATAGTAAGCAATGCAGTGGGAGTCTCTGGCTTTCAATCATATTCTGCACCTGTTTCTGTGGATAAAACCATTAGAACATTATTATAGGCCTCTGTAGTGAGAGGCTGATTGGACACCCATTCACTATAAACAGCTATTTCTATTGTTGTACGTTTCTTTTTGTTGTTGTTTTTATTTGTTTGTTTGGTTTTGGCCATACCCAGCAGTGCTCAGGGGTTACACCTGGCTCTCTGCTCAGAAATCGCTCCTGGCAGGCACTGGGGACCATATATGGGATGCCGGGATTTGAACTACCATTGCTCCTGGGTTTGGCCACTTGCAAGGCAAACACCCTACCGCTGTGCTATCTCTCTGGCCCTTGTTGTAGATTTATCAAAAAAGAGAGTAAAGGCTTTGTGCTTTTCCTCTTTCACTTGATTTGTTTCCTTCTCCTCACTATACCCTGGCACCTATGATATTCAGAGTATCTACCATTTTAGACCATTGTGTTTCTTCATGGAATTATTCTAAATACCATATATATTATTATTCTGTATTTATTATTCTGTGATATTATTCTGTATTTATCCTTCTTATGGCTTATTTCATTTAACATAATATCTTCCAGTTCCATTCATGTTGATGCAAATTGCATGACTGCATCATTTCTTATTGCTATGTAGTATTCCATGTGCATATGTACCACATCTTCATGATCCACTCATCTGTTGTTGGACATCTAGGTTGATTCCAAGTCTCAGCTATTATACTGAGTGTTGCAATGAATAATGGTGTGCATACATCCCTTTGGATAAATGTTTATCTGTCTTGGGGTTAGATACCCAAGAGAAGGATTGCTGAGTCATATGGTAGATCAATTTGAGTTTAGCTATAAAAGCTAGAATGGTCTAGTAGATATAATGATAGTAACAGAAGTTGTAATAGATTACTATTTGTGGCTAAAATATATATGAAAGTTATTTTATCTAACCATTCAACATCCCAGCCTTCCTATCTGAGACCTCAGCCTTGGATTATTTTCCATATTCAATTCACTTTTTTTTTTTTTTGGTTTTTGGGTCCCACCCGGCAGTGCTCAGGGGTAACTCCTGGCTCTGTGCTCAGAAATTGCCCCTGGCAGGCATAGGGGACCATATGGGATGCCAGGATTCTAACCACCATTCTTCTGCATGAAAGGCAAACACCTTACCTCCATGCTATCTCTCTGGTCCCTCGATTCACATTTTCATGTAGCACCTGAGTGTCAGAGCCTATTAAAGTCTCCGTAAGTTGGGCCAGGCTTGATATAGTCTTTTGAAAGATTAACAATTATTAAAGGGTTGGTGATGCTTAGTAAATAAATTTTAAAAATCTATCATTCAATGCTCTTACATGCAACATACAAAGACTACTTAGTCAAAGCTGGAATGGAATTGGTGGAAGATATAGGGGATAGAAAAGACCTCTCAAGCAGGTGCTTAGGGGTCCCAGGAACTACATCTAGCAATACTTACTGAACTGAACTAGGTGAGCAAAAGAGATGGCTGGAAGATGCCCCGCTATTTGGATCTTGCTTTGTTGAGACCCATCAGGGCTATGACAGCACTGCTTAGGAAACTCCAGTCTATACCCAGAAGTGTATGGACCCAGAATTTAAATTTTGATCCTGGTACTCTAGCTCCAAGATGATTTTCCAACCCCTGAAAATAAATTTCTTGAAAACTTTTTAACACATTTTAATATGTCTGATATAATTAGAGAGTAGGCTTCATGGACAGAGATAAGTCTAGACCTGCCAGGTCCTGGCATTGTCACCAGCACCAACTCATGGCTCACAGCACCCATGTGAATCAACAAAGCCAGTTGCTCCAACACCAAAGGATTCTCACATCTCTATCTATGTTACCATATTCCCCAAAACGAAATAGTGCAGATACTTCTGCACTAAAGTATCTAAGTGTGTTGATATTAGTGTACTTAAAAGAAAACTTCATCATGAGAAACCCGATTTGCAAGAGGGGAGGATTTGAGCTGGTGGCTGTTTGGTAGGGAGGTTATGATTATGAAGTAACAACTTCTTCAAAAATTAGTTAGTTATCAAATAATAATAAACATCTTAAAAACACAATAGTTCTTCTTTATAATGGCATAAACATAGTGATAACCTATGGAACTTATGGAGTCTTAGGGGAGAAAATGGCAGCCTATAAATGTCTTCATCAAGAGCAGTGTGATACTTTGCTTCTATTGAAGTACTAAAGCTCTTTTTTTCTGTATTGTTTTCTAGAACATATGAATCTAGTTATTTCTTTCTTGGTAGAGATGAACCATATGGACAGCTGTCACTGTTTTCGGTGAGCTTGATACCAACGACACTTTTATTGTTCAGAGAGCTTCTACTGAGATTAACAACTTCACCCTTGGCCCTCATATAATAACTGTAATATGTCATGAATTAAGCAAAAATAGTCATCATGCACTTGCAACTGTTCTATTTTAGTTTTATTTTTTGTTGTTTCTTTTCACTGATTATGAAAGTCTGTGTTTCCAGTTCTTTATGTAACTTGTTATATGAAATGCTAATAATTCAAGGCTTAAAATATTCATACCTTTATATGATTCCAGGAATAATGGTCAAGAATAGGAATCTTTCCATATACTTTTTGCTTCAAGTCAGATAATTAACTATTAAATGAAATATTTTAAACATTGTTATTTTATTCTTCCAATTAGGGGATTTCCTGCAGTAAGTCTACTTTTTCTATCTATTTATAGAAAATGAGAGGCTGATATTTAAGCAACTCATATTCACAGGCTTCTTTAAATATGATTTAGAGTTTTTAACAAGTTTTCATATAATGTTTAAAGGGAGCAGAAATTTTTATACTAAAATGAATATTTTTTAACCCTTTTAAAAGGGCATGGGAATTTTTTTCAAGTAAAGTCATATAATATATACTGGTTCCTCCCTGGTTGTTCACATGTCGACTAAATTAGATGTTAATCCCTTGGATACATTTGATGACTGGATTTAATTATTATTTGTTTTGTGTAAGTGAAAGATAATGAGACTAACTAGTCATTCAAGTCAATAATATTTAATATTCATATTCATTTAATATTCACATTCATATTCATTTTGAAGTTGTATGAGTTGCAACAAAAATCTACTGCTTTTACATAATATTTCAAATATCAAAATAATTACCAGAGATTTTCCGTGAGGTCTCCTATGTGCCTTATATCTGTTAGCTTTTATTATTCCTGCCTCCAACTCTTGATGATTTTTCTACATCATCAGCTAAAACTGTTGGTATATCTTATCTAGGATGTGAAGAGTAACACTAATAATATCCAAGTAACATGAAATATGATGCCTTATGGGATGATAGAATATTCATCTAAACAAAGTCATTAAAATAGAATCTCCAGGACAAGGAAGGGCTCATAGTACTTTCAATAGAAAAAACACCTATGTATCAAGTCATTCCTGAAGTTGATTCAAGAATCCTTACATGATCAAATACAGGTCATTTGGTATAAGCTACTTGAAACAGCTGAGTGAGTTCTTCAGTGGGAAGGCCAGGGGATTTTAGTAGGTCATACACAAAGGATATTTTTACAAAATAAATCAAAACTTTTTACATTCAAATGGTTCATTTTTTCTAATTTGAAATAATTAAACCATGTATTCATGCAAACATACTTTATTAATAGAATTTAATCTTAAATAATAGTGCTACTTGAAATTAGTGGCAAAGAAAATATTAATTTCCTCAATGGAAAGTCCTCCTTTCCTTTTCATATACCTGGACATATGAGTGGCATAACTAAAATAAAAATTGAGACCTGGAAATAGTCAGTGACTGGAATTTAAACTTCTAGCAATATGGTATTTCTGAACATGTAAATTATACAGAAATGTTAAATCTCTGGCCAGAATTTATTTTTTTAGGTTTTTGTTTGTTTGCTTCTATTGCCTCAGGATAAAAAAAAGAAAGCTCTGGGTGCTGGGTGTAGCTTAGCTGACATTTGGCAATAGTGTTCCTACACTAAAAAATAAAAGTGTTTTAGTTTTTATAACTCGAATCTAATGGAATGTAGAATGACATGAAAGCTAATAAGAAAAAGGTGGTAGAGGTAAGACTTGACTGCAATAAAAAATAAAATTTATCTTTTCAAGTCACCACTCTTCATAACTTTACCAAATAGTAGACACAAGATTGAAAAGACATTTGGCAAGAAATAAGGTAGAACAGTGAGTCAATTCTATTCAAAAGTGAATTGATTAGATAAACTGCTATGCAGTAAAATCATATTTAATTTTCCTATGGTAGAGATGATAAAAGTGATTTCAAAGTATAGACTCAATATCTCTGAGTCCTTTTGAAGAATTCATAGTCAAAATTATTCTCATAATAAAATTAAGATATTTGTCTTTCTCACCATGTTTGCATTTGTTTTCAAAAGTTGAAAAGAAATATTGACACCTTATCATGAATAAAGTTTAGGCAAATACCTAAGTTGTTATATTGTTTACTGACACATAACATGTTTACAATTAAAAAGGAAGTGGCGTTGGTGGTATAGTGGTGAGCATAGCTGCCTTCCACTATTAAAAAGGATTATTTATTTAATTTTAAAATTCCATTGATGATGGGGGCCGAGCTATACTACCACAGGAAGAGTACTTACATTGCATACAGCCAACCCAATTTCAATTCCCAGTACCTGATAATATCTAGCGAGCCCTCTAGGAGAGAACCCTGAGTAGAGAATGAGTAAACCCTGAACACTGCTGGGGATAGACCAAATACAAAATAAAAGCAAAATTATCTCATTGATGAAATAAAAAAATATTTATTTAAGTCATTTTGGCCCGGAGAATACATGTCTTTTTAAGCATTTGTTTAAATTGATAATGTTTTTATGTGTGTTAGAGTAGTAATCTCTGGAAAATATTTCGGTGGTTGCTTCATATGCAACCGACCAATTAATTCATTTTTTGTTTGTTTTTTGGGTTTTTGGGTCACACCCGACAGCACTCAGGGGTTACTCCTGGCTCTATGCTCAGAAATCTTTCCTGACAGGCTCAGGGTACCATATGGGATGCCAGGTTTCGAACCATCGTCCTTCTGCATGCAAGGCAAATGCCCTACCTCCATGCTATCTCTCTGGTCCCAACCAACCAATGAATTCATTTATTGCTTCAAGAACAACTGACAAACTTCAATTTCTGAGACTTAGGTTTCAGTCAAACAAATTTTTCAAAGTGAAGTAGCAGATATTTGTTGTTTCTCATAAAATAGACTTTTGAGTAAAAATTGGAATTTTTTAAAGCTTACTATTAGTATTAAATAATTCATAAAATTTCAAATGAAAATAACAGCCACTAATTTCTATATTGTGAAGCAAAATGTGTGAATATTAAGAGTCAAGGTACTCTTTATATTGCCCAATGATAAATTTTTATTGTAACAAACATGGTATATAGAGAAATGATGTATTTCAGCTGAAAGTCACTGGGATTTGAGATAACACATATAACTCAGCTGACCTGAGTTCAATCCCCAGCAACACATATGGCTCCCCAAACCCCACCAGGAGTGATCTCTGAGCACAGTTACGAGTAAGTCCTGAATATTTCCAGGTGTGACCCCACTTTATATCTTTTATAAATAAAAAACACTTTATATCTTTTATAAATATTATCACAAATTTCTCAATGAATAAAATTTTAGAAAATTAACAGTTGTCAAGTTTCGATGAGAAATACCTATAATGATCCTGAAAAGGCAGAAAAATGATGTTGTTTTCTTTTTTTTTTTTTTTTTTTTTTTTTTTTTTTGGTTTTTGGGCCACACCCGGTGACGCTCAGGGGTTACTCCTGGCTATGCGCTCAGAAGTCGCTCCTGGCTTGGGGGACCATATGGGACGCCGGGGGATCGAACCGCGGTCCGTCTCCTAGGCTAGCGCAGGTAAGGCAGGCACCTTACCTCGAGCGCCACCGCCTGGCCCATGATGTTGTTTTCTAAACATACATTTCTGTGAATCTGCATGTTCTTTCATCTAAACAGTATATTTTAACATCCAATGCTGCAGATATGAGTGTCTAGCCACTCCCTATTAAGTTAATGACAACAAGAATAGGGAAAAATTAAGATTACAGGACTTACTAATGCAGAAGAAATTTATCAGTCGAGGGAATGAGTTTAGCTATATTTCATACAGAGAGACTATCAAGAAAAAAGAGCTTTCAAACAAAGTATCCTAAGCTTGTGCCCTCAGTGTTGTATAAATTAGTGCATAAGAAAAATGTCCAGTGCTCGGCAAAGACCCATACAAAAGAAAAAGAAGAAATGAAACTGGAGCTCACATCAGATGGGAATATTCCTTGTTTACAGAAGCCAAAGTGGAACATCTCATAATTCATGGGGCAAAGGTATGTGGAAGTCCATGTGGAACACTTACTAGGATTGACTCTATTCTGAACTGTGAACCAAATTCCCCAAGTTTGAAAGGATTCAAGCACACTCTTTGCCCACAAAGAAGTAATTCAAAGGTCAATAACAAAAAAAAAAAAATCTGGGAAGTCCCAAAATATTTGGAAAGTAAGAAGAATTCTGTTAAATAGTCTTTTAAAGCAAAATTGAACTATCATAGTTTTCTCTGTGGTTCACGCTTGGCAAGAGCAATTTCTGAGCACAGAGCCATGAATGAACCCCAACCATAGCCGGGTGTAACCTCAAAACAAAACAAAACAAAACAAACAAAAGTATACTTTTCTGGCCAAAGGATGGCAGAACTCACAGAAGCTGGATCTTCATTTGTAGGATACACAATTTAAAATAGTTTGTTTTACCTAGGATATATATACTGACCAACCTATGGTATAGACTGCATCTATCTTCAGTAATTTTTTTCAAAATATTACATTATTTAAATTTAACATTACATTATTACCTTACATTATTTAATTACATTACATTATTGATGTTACATAAAATATTACATTATTACACACAATAATTATATGTATATAATTATGTAGATGTATATATAAACAAATACAATTATTACATGCAATAATATTGCATACAACAATATTTCATTGCAGCATTGAAAAATTATATTGCGTTTTCTAAATATTACTTTATTGAAAAATATTTTTCAATAATATTACGTTATCCAGGAAGTTGTTTGGCTTTCACAGTTTCAGAACAAACACTGCAAAGGTGTGGAAGAAGGATGGGTTTATTTGCCTGATAAAGTAAGGAGGATGGGAGACAAAACTGAAAGAAAGTGATTAGGATACTTGAGTAGCCTGGTAAGAAATAACTGACACAGACACAGCAAAGGGGAGGCAGGGTGGAATAAAAACAAAAACAAAAACAGGACCACAAGGGTTCCTGGGCTTATGACAAAGGAGGAAAAGAAAAGGATGCTACAAAATATACATAGATCTTTTGAGGTCATTGATAACTTTGAAGTGCTGGGACTTTCCCCAAAGAACAAGTTCTCTGAAGTGGGGTTTACAGTTGAGCAGTAGCACACAAGACGTTTCTGTAAACGATAACTGCCATAAATTTTTATAAAATACTAAGATGGACACATCCCTAACTTAATAATATTTCATATTTGAGTTATTTTGATATGGGGGTCATATCTGGCTGTATCAGGCATATTCTTGATTCTGTACGCTGGAGGAAGGGGAAATAATTGAGGTGCCAGGGATCAAAGTGGAGTTAGCCATTGTTAAGACAATTGGCTTAACCCCTGTGCCATCTCTCTGACCTAGTTATTTTAAATACAATCCCCATTAGAAGTATTAATGATCAAGTTGTTGCTAAAGTTAATTGGAATATAGATTAAAATTGTTTAAAAAATAAAAATATTTTACCCACCATAAACCTGCATTATCATATATACACAAAATTAAAAATTATATTTTAAAGAAATATATAAACTATATGTTACATTTGCATATTTACATATTCAATATGAGGATGTTGATCCATCATACTCGCCTTTAAATTAAACTGACAATAAAGTTTGCTTATCTATAGCATTCCAGATCTATTGGCTGCAAGGCTCTTTATAACACTTAAGTCAGGAGTCTGTAGTAATTTGCAGATAAACATTTCAGAGAGCCAGTTCCTGCCAAATCTTGCAAGGTCAACAGTTGCTATGAAATCTTCATTAAACAATTGAGAACACTTGCAGTGCATTTTCTTTAACCCAGTGCAGACTTTGTGAATGCTGACAAGGCTCTTATTAGGTCTTTTGTGTGCTTTGCCTTCTAGAGTTACTGTAACTGAACTTTAGAGTTCCAACTCTAACCCCCCCTTTTTTCATTTTCCTTAATTATATTACAATGTGATAGTCTTTCTTACCTGATAAGATGAGGCAGTGGTTTCATAATAAAAGGATAGTCTTTCTCCCCCAATAAAAATGAGTGACTTCCTCCTAGAATTATCTTTTTATTATATATAAGCACTTCAACAATAGATTCTGCATGAGAAACAAAATTCTTCTTTCTTAGTTCCTAAGTATCATAAAATATTATACAGACCTTGCATTTTTATTCCACTATCCCTCCCCAAATGAATCTCTTCATTCTACATAATCCCCATTTTTGAACTAATCTAATTTGGAATCTTGAAAAAAAGCACTCTGGCAGCCTGTATACCCACCAATAAGGGGAAACTGCCATGAACACTTTCATCCTTAATTCTAAAGTACTTCTTTTCTTAGATTATAGTTATTTTTTATATATAACTTTTATTGCAATCAATATGAATTACAACTCTTTCACAGTTATATTTATGATACATAGTGACAGTGAATTAGGGCATTCCCACCACATGTATTAACCTCCTTCCACCACTGTTCCCAGCATACATCCCGTACCTTCACTCTTAGCCCTCTGGACTGCTAGTGTAACAGGTCCCTTTTGTGTATAGCTTGTTCTACAGTACCTTTTAGCTCTTTCTCTATAATGTGTAGCACTTTTTATTCCAAAAGCAAATCAGCTGCCTTATTTTTCAACTTGCTGTACTCTTTGAGTGTATTGAGTAGTCACTTTTGAGGTAAGGTGTAGCAGTTTTGATGAGTGTGTGTATTTACATTTATAGCAAAAGGATGGAGTGACAGTACAGGGATTAAGATAATTGCTTTGAATTTTGCCAACCCTAGTTTGACACTAGACACTACATATGCTGTTCTGAGCACAAACCAAGGATTATCTTTGGGCACAGTGCCAGGAGAAAGTTCTAGGCAATTTTTAGATTAATTTTCAGGTAAATAAGTTGCAATTATCAAAAATAACATCAAAAACAATGTTTTCTCTCTATAGGAATAATTATTCCTTGGAGAGATTGATATTCTGCTGCCTTAAAATTTTGAACTGAGCAATAGTACAGGAGTTGCTTGCCTTGCATGGAGCTGATTGGGGATTCAATTCTTGGATCCATAAATGATCCCAGAGCACCAACAGGACTCATCCCTAAATGGAGAGCAGGAGGAAGCCTTGAACATCACCTGGTGTAGCTCAAATACAAAAACAACCTTAGTTAAGGGTAGAATTCTACTATGGCACCTTGAAATGATTTATGAATGTGCAGAATGAGAAAGAAATCTAAATGAATTCTAAATAATCACATGTAAATACTTTGTAGTACTTAAAGTAAAAGACTTAATAATAATATGAATAAAATATATTTACTAAGCTCTTAAAATTATGGCATGTTACTTTTAGGCTAAATGATATTGATATACAGTACAGCATTTTAAGCTTGATTTTTTCAAAAGCAAACTCTGCATATGACTTAACTTCCGTGCTTCGGTATTAATCTATGCAGAGATGTCAAGCAGAAGAAAATTCCGGGTACACTGTTACTGATTTTCATGGGTCTTCTCAGAATAGGCATAAGTATCTTTCCCTTGACCTCCTCCTGGCAACTTTTCCTCTCCTGTGAGAAGTCCCAGTAGTCAAACCCACAATTCTTTGCCGCTGCCATGTAAACAATTTCCAAACTTCAAAGCTTCAAAACTAATTTCAGAAGTGATGCAAACCAAGCCAAACCATTGAAATTCATTAACTCAGTTCTACAGGTCCTGTAGTTCCTGGAGCCTGTGGCCTCCAAATCCTGCAGTACCAGAAGTCCAGTAGCAGCATACCAAATTAGATGGAAGAGTACAATAGAAGACAATTAAACTCAATAAACGAAAACAATAATATAGAAGTCTTAACAAGCGAGGGGCGGGGAAAAAATAAAAAAAAAAGAAGTCTTAACAAGCAACAAATAGTTTAGTAAAACCTAAGACAATGGCTTTAATGACCCCAATGTGATATGTAACAATTTTTATAAATTTTATTTTACTGAAGTATTTTTTGATAATTTTATTAGTCATTTTTTTGTAACAAGCAATATAGCATAAATTATTTTGTTCTTACTAAGGGGTTAGGAGATTAGGTTAGGAGGGTGGGTAGGAAATTAGAGAATGATGGAGGGAAAGTCATGATAGTGATGGGATTGGACACTGAATGCCAGAAACAATTGTATTATGAACAACTTTGTAAATCATGGAGCTTACATTACAAAAACAAAGCAAACTGATGAAAGCACAAACCTGAAAAATCAAAATTATCTGTCATGCTAATATGTACAGAAGGATAACTAATGATTTTTTCTATGCTAGCATGTCAACTCAACATATATAAAATTTCTTAGCTTTTCTTCCACTTTTTAGCATCATTCTAATTATCTTGGGCCCATCAAGTAAACCCAAATATGCTTTCTATTTTAAGTTTAGCTGTTTGGTAATTATAATTTTGCTTTGCCATGTAACATGCGTACAGTGTCTGAGATGTAGGCATTTCTGGAGGAACATTTTCTGCTTACCAATAGGCTGTAGGAGCTAAGTACTATTATTCTAAATTTAGTAAATCTATTTTTTTAAATGTTTGTGCTATTTTAACCTAAGTATTTCATTAACATAAATCCTTTTGAACAATTATGTCCAAATTTAGTTTATAAATAACTATAATATATATCCATTTGGCCTACCAGTGAAGCAGAACTTTCTAACAAACTAATATCAGAAAAAAATAATGACATCAATTTTTACCAATTTGGTATTGAAAAGAAATTGTCCTAGAGAAATTTGAAAATGAAGGATAGACCTCCCCAAGATGATCAAGAAGACCTCTACAAAGTGTCCTGAATAGGACTTGTAAGATGATCGTTTGGATATGTGTAAATTTCAGGCTAAAGTCAATTGATTTCCTGAAAACATAAAAGACATTTTTATAACTCCCTTCATTAGCTAGAATAAAGAAACGGGATATTAAGCTAATTTGGGGCTAGCTTGAAAAATAATCTTTCTTTTGGAGAGAGCTACCTGTACAGAACAAATAATGTCCCTCCCTTAGTTTAAATACGAGGCTCCTCTCTTGTTTCTTAGAGAATTCTCATTATGTACATTGTTTCCTTTAGAATTTACATCTTTATAAATTCTACACATGTACATAATTAAATATATTTTCACCTACTAAGCTGTCTGATGCTTATATAATTATTTGGCCAGCCTGAGAAAAACCCAGAAAACTGGTGAAAATTTCCTCTCTGCCCTGCCAAAAGCACACCTTGTTCATTGTGGTCTTATTGTTTATCTGAACTGCAATGCAGCTACATCTAAAAAATTATTTTAGGAAATAGAAACATCTTAGAAGATGCCACGGATATACATGATTTAAGGTCATAAGGTCATGTTTTATTCCTTCTAAAATACAAATGATCAACAAAATGCTGCTTCAGTGTGGTCTAGCTGATTTAATAAAGGCAAAAAACTAGATTTTATATACTCCACAAAATGCTGAATTAACTGGGAAATAATGTGAATATGAAGAAAATTTTCAAATTTAATATACGTAACTGTACATATATTTACCTATATCACATAAATATTTTCTCAGATAAATCATACCTTTTATGCTACTTAGAGTATAACATAAATTTCTTTAAAAAGAAAATATATTGATAAGAAATTTTTAATTAGAACAAGAATTTCTTATAAATATTATAGTAATCTCTGTATTAACACATATTTTTAAAAATGTATTTTAATAATTTTGCACTTTGTATAAAATTATTCTCATTAGAAAACAGGCAAGCAAAAAAGAATAAAATCACTCACCTACAAAACTTTTTATTATGTCATCATTTCAATATTTTCTGCTAAGTGTACACAAAATGCTTTAGATTACTGAACATTTAGACTGTCACAATTCTATAATAATTCCCTTCACCCTTACCCCTAAAAGCAAATTAAAGGCTCCATAGATCTTAATTCCTTGCTGATTTGCTGACTTTGCAGAGGTCTGTGTATGAAATTGGCATAGGCTGAAAAAGCATCATTATTGAACAAAGGCAATATATTTTTATGTATTGACTTGGAGTGATTCAATTTACAGTAAGAATGACAGTAAACAGTTTAAATGCTCTACAACCTCAAAAGTTGTTTGCATTTTATGGTTGACTTTTCTTTGACTGCAAGACTTCTAGACTGATGACCTGCTTCTTTAATTTCAGAACCTTCTTATTTTTTAATTAATTTACCTAAAGCATTGTGACTAATAAAGTTATTCAAAATTAGGTTTTAGACAAACAATGTTTTAGCACCAATTCCACCATCAGTGTCAACCTGCTTCCACCAAAGTTCTTAGAGTCCATTTTAGGCCACCCCAGTCCTCGACCCCCACCCAATCAATCCTGCCTTTATAAGAGGCACCTTTTTAAATCTGGTCATTACATGTTTGGGTTGTATGATTTCATTGTTGTTGATTCTGTGACTTGGCTATTTAGTTTTGTTCTTTTTTGTTTTTTTTTTTTGTTTGTTTGTTTATTTTGGGATCATACCTGGTGACACTCAGGAGTTACTCCCGGCTATGCACTCAGAAATCTCTCCTGGTTTGGGGTACTATATGGGACACCGGGGATCAAACGCAGTCCTTCCTAGGTCAGTGAGTGCAAGGCAAACACACTACCGCTTGAACCTCTGCTCTGGCCCCAAGTTCTGTTCTTTCTTAACACCAACAATGCACCTTAGTCCTTGTTTCTAATTATTTTACATCTGACTTTCTCCTCTGCTCAATTTCTTTCCTCCTCACTATACTCTGGGATCAAGTGTTCTTAACAAGTTCTATTTAAACCATTGAATTCCTTCATGCAATTATTCTAAATACCACTGTTAGTTATATCATCCTGTATTTATTTATTATTCTTCCGACTTACTTCATTTAAACATATCTTCTGATTCCATCAATGTTGCAGTGAATTCCATGTTTGTATCAGTCCTTACAGCTATGTAGTATTCCCTTGTATATATTGGAATATAAAATTTCTAAATTTTTTATTAAGATTGTGATTTTTATAGTGAATAATACAGAATGATTTAATTTGTTTTAATTTATTTTATTATATTTATAGTAACATATTTATAGTCACATTATACTTGTCTTCTTACATATTCCCAAGGCTGAGGCCTATATATATATTTTTTTCTTTTAGGGCCACACCTGGCTGTGTTCAGGGGTTACTCCAGGCTTTACACTCAGAAATCACTTCTGGAAGACTCCAGGGGTTACCTGGGATGCCGGGATCAGGATGGAAGCTGGTTTGGTGCTTGGTCGGCCACGTGCAAGGCAAATGCCCTATCTGCTGTGCTTTCACTCTGCCCCTAGGTTGAGACTTTATAATAAAAATAATTAAATGTACTTTATATATTTTCCAAATACCTCAATCATCTTCTGTTTAACAGATCCAGTTCTCTTTGATTTTATGCTTGATTTTTAACATGGTAAAAATTATGAACAGAAGCTTAACAACTAGTTTTTATTTTTATAAAGCTATATCAGAAATTAATGAAAACTGAAACCACTTCCCAACTATAAAGAGCAATATATCATGACATTGATGTGAGTGACAGTTGAAGTAACAATAATTGAATACTTCCCAATACATTTCAGTGGAGATAAAAATACAAAGGACAGAATATAAATCATGACTATAATGCACTTTGGTAAAATTAAGATAGAAAAATTCTGTCTATTAAAATGGCAAATCTATATTAACTTCTAGAATGTTTGAGTTTTAGCTAGAAATCTCTACCTACTATTGGTTACAACCCCACACCAAAAATTTAATAAAACAAAAATAGGCTATATTATATTTAGTGAGAATAAAATATGTTCAGCAAAATTGTATTCCAGGCTTCATGTATATGCATATATCGTGTGGATGTAAAAATGTATCTGTTGAAGTAGATTTTGGCTCAAATGACATGATTTGATTACTCTATAGCAGAACTTCCTAATCATTCCAAAATGATTCATGTTTTTTCAAGGCACACATGCCTGATCTCACTTTTTAAATATATGGTAATCTAAAGTAGTTCATTCTTTTTTTTCTTTTTTTTTCTTTTTTTTCTTTTTTTTTCTTTTTTTTGGTTTTTGGACTACACCTTGTGACACTCAGGGGTTGCTCCTGGCTATGAGCTCAGAACTTGCTCCTGGCTTGGGAGACCATATGGGATGCTAGGGGATCGAACTGTGATCCTCCTAGGTCAGTCATGTGCAAGGCAAATGCCCTACCACTGCTCCACTGCTCCGGCACTGAAGTATTTAATTATTAAGGAGTTATTTAGAAATGGGACTTGTAACATGGACCTGGGTATAGCAATGTGAGAGTGCTCCTTAACACTAGAGATCTAGGAGGATTACATTCTGCTGCCTCTAACTCTTCAATTGATCTTTTTCTCTGAGTCAGGTTAGTATGGGCTGAAAGCATCTGAGGATCCCTTTGGTTGTATCCAGTTGTGCTCCAAAGTGAAATCTACTCTGAAACTTTCTTTCCTTTTTTTTTTTTTTTTTTTTTTTGGTTTTTGGTTTTTGGGTCACACCTGGCAGTGCTCAGGGGCTACTCCTGGCTCTACACTCAGAAATCACCCCCCACCCCCGCAGGCTTGGGGGACCATATGGGATGCTGGGATTCAACCACCGTCCTTCTGCATGCAAGGCAAGCGCCTTACCTCCATGCTACCTCTCCAGCCCCTAAAACTTTATTTTAGAAACATAAGAATGTGATTAGTATAGAAAGCCTGATCAAAGTCCAATGTGTTCTAAGAAAACATTTACATCAATAACAGAGTCAAGGTTTGATAAACAGGTCTTTTGCCAGCATGGAGGTCAAAGGGAAGATGGCTGAAAGGAGTTAAGATGCAGGGCCAGCTAAGAATGGCTGAATGCTTAATTGGTTATGATATAGGTCACACATGTGGTGGATAGGGTATGAATAAAGCTGATACTTCCTGAAAAAAAAAAAGGTTTGATAAACAATAAACACAAGGTCTTCTTGAGGTTCTGGTTTCTGATAACTGCATTATTTCTTCTGTAATCATTTTAAAGTAACTTCATATTAATGCTATCTGATAAAGTGTAAATGTTACTAGGGTTGAAAGATTGTGTGATATTTAGATACTGTTGTGAATCTTTACTTTATGCTTAGAAATTTTATTTTTTTATTAAAATTTTTGGGGGGTTTAGGTACTCCTGGCTCTGCACTCAGAAATCCCTCCTAGCAGACATGGGGGATCATCTGTGATGCTGGGAATAGAACTGGTGTTTGTCCTGAATTGGCCACGTGAAAGGTAAATGCCCTACCACTGTGCTATTACTCTGACCCCCTTATGCATTTATTGATGAAATATCCCAAGGCTTTTAAAATTACTTGTTTTTACGTATGTGGTAATGGGACTTGAACACAATATTTTTAATGCTGGAAAATTTATAAATTCCTCTTGAGTCTATATAAGCACCATATATGTGGTACATTGATATACTCATTTTTTGAATTTTATTTTATTGAAACCATTGTGATTTACAAAGTACTTCATAGTTGAATTTCAGACATACAATGAATCAGTGCCATTCCCACCAACAGTGTCAACCTTCCTCAACCAATGTTCCCAGACTGTATCCCAACCACCACACTTTTGTCAAAATCTTATTATGCTGAGCACTGCATTTGGAGTCCAATATAATATAGCATTGTAATACAAAAGCCAGGCCACCAACCTATATCTCCAAGAATCATTGTGAGCAGAAGTATTGAAAAGTTATTATAGACATATTACAATTAAGGATCTAAAAATTCTTGTTTTTGGTTTTTGGTTTTTTTTGGTTGTTTTGGGTCACACTCATCTTTGCTCAGGGGTTACTCTGCCAGAGCATACTTAAGCTTTTAGGGGGGCTCAGCCCACCAGATGTATCCTCAGATTTTCCTGGTGGCTAGAACTAATTTAAGCCCAATGAGATTCTTCAAAAGGCCCGCTGTGGATGCATTTTTCCCCTGCGTGGATGGTTGAGGAATTTCCAAAGAGATGCCTGACATTACATTTTCAGCCAGAATTTGACTATTTCTCCTTTGTATATATCAGGCAAAAATAATGGCCTCTATCAAATAATTTGGCTCAGAAATTCCAGCACCAAAGTTTATTTGAGAACCCCTTTTTCTGGATATAGCCAGTCCTAAAAGCTAAAACAAATTTTCTCCCTTTTTCAAATTTGTCTTTGCAGCTGCAGTTTCTGGTAATCAAGGTCATAACCAGAATGCAGATCTTGACTATTGACCCTTCTTTAGAAATAGGGAAACTCATTTTGGGGGATTTGGCTCCTCCCTTTACTTAAATCTAAAAACAATAGAGTCCAGCCTAGAAAGATCAAGTTTCTAGATATTTCCTACTTCCTCCTAATCCTGATTTTGCATTTGAAGTAAGCTTGCAGAGTCGCCTTGAGTGTAACCTTCTCTCTTGTAACTTAGAATTTTTACAGTCACAAACATAGCTTAGGTATTGTTACTGTTGTACTATGCTTTGTGATTATAATTATTCTTATAATTATAAATTATAAGATAAATGTATAAAATAAAATATTTATTCTTTACCTCTGGCTAATTTTACCCCTATAAATCCCCCTGCTCAAAAAATTAAACTTGCGTCAGACATGAGTCCCCATACTTCGTGTGTGGTCGTCATTTTTTCAATATTTTACGTACGCTGGTCCGGGTAACCCACTCCCCCTGAAGTGGATTTACTGAAATCCCACAGGCGCTGCAAGACAGAAGCTGCTTGCAGCATTACTCCTGGCTCTACGCTCAGAAATCGCCCCCGGCAGGCTCGGGGGACCATATGGGATGCTTGGATTCGAACCACCGTCCTTCTGCATGGAAGGCAAATGCTCTACCTCCATGCTATCTCTCCCGCCCCAAGGAACTAAAAATTCTTATAGTGAGTACAATAAGAGAGTTCATCTCTTCCAAATGCATTCTGCACCTATTTCTGTGAGTAAAAATATTAGGAACATTATAGACCTCTATTAAGAGCAGTTATTTGAACACTAATTTATCTAAATAACAGTATCTGTTGATGTAAATTTCTTTGAAGTATAAAAGAGAATCTAAACGTTTGTGTTTATCCTCTTCCACCGAATTGTTTTTCCTTCTTACTATACCCTGGAGCCAATGGTGTTCGAGATAACTTCCATTTAGACCATGATGTTACTCATGCAATTATTTTAATATCAATATATGTGATATCATATGTATTTATCATTTTCTGGCTTTATTCACTTACCATTCCTAAATAACTGATAGTTTTGGATTCTATTTTAAACAAGATAGACTTTAATCTCTTTCTCCACTGAGTCATTTTTTGTATAAAGGAATACAACTGTATTTTGTGTACTGAATTTGTAGCCTAACACATTGCTATATTGGTTTATTGTTTCTAGGAGCTTTTCTGTGAGCACTTTAAGGTCTTAGATGTGTATCATCTGTCTTCTATAAATAGAGGTGGTTTGATTTTCTCTTTTATAATTTGGATTCCTGTGATTTTCTTCCTGCTCTAATTGCTATTGCTAGGACTTTGAATACTATGTAGAAATAGAATGAAGAGAGTGGATATCTTTCCTAGTGCCTGACCTTAGTGAAAATAATTTCATTTTTTTTTTTTGTCATTAAGAATAATGTTCGCTCCTTTCAGCCAGACCTGCAAGGCCACTGGATCACCCAAACAGGTTTGGAAACGCATCTCCTCTTTTCGCCAGATCTGCTAATGGTGCAGAAATTTGCTCCTGCTTCCGGATCACCCAGGTTCAGAAATGCCCTGCCCCTTTCTGCTGGACCAGCAAATGCTCGTGTATTCTCTCAAAGATAGTTTAACTTATACCATATAGGTCTAGTCAGCTCAGACCTAACACTCAATTTTCTCAGATAATCCACAACCCATGAAACAGGATAACAAACACTAAAGTAGCTTGTAATAGTCCTATCATACTTAGCTAAGATTACCTGGCTAGGGAAAATAAACTCAAAATCTAATATACCTTTAATCACCTCTAATTCAGTTAGTATAGCAGACCACTTAATTAAACAACCCAAAAACTCAACATTCAAAACCACCAAATGCAAATAAATATGGGTAAACTAAGGGAGACACTAGCAATTGGGGGGAAATGGGGAGAAATCCTATCAATTTTCCAAGTTCACCAAAATGCACCAGCCCAATAAATGAGAAGCTAAAAGCAATAATGAAAGTCTTAGGAATAAAAATCAAGGAATCACTAGCCTCCAAAATTAAGAAATCTATAGATTTCTTTTACAGAAGATGAAAGAATCCATACAAATGGAACTAAGTGAAATAAAAAAAAAACATGTTAGCAAGCCATAATAGCAGAATTACACAGAAGAACACATAGAAGAACTTTAAGAAAAACTACAAAACAATAATGACAATGAAATCAATAAGAAAGCAAGAGACAAAATGTTGGAAGAAAAAAATAGGTACCTAATGAACAAAGATAAAAGAAATAACCTACGAATTGTAGGAATACCAGAAGGGGAGGAAAGAGGGAAAGAAGAACAAGTAATGAGGAAAATAATAGCTGAGAATTTTCCCACCCTCTGGAAAGAAAAACCAGTTCAAATCCAGGAGGCAAAAAGAGTTCCTAATAAAATAAATCCTAACAGGCCAACACCAAGACATATAGTAGTAATCCAATTGGAAAAAAAATACACAAAGAGAAAGATGAATTCTTTGAAGTAATAAGGGAGAGAAAAATGCTCAAGTACAAAAGAAGGAATATAAGAATCAAACCAGACCTCCCCTTTGAAACTATTCAAGCATGAAGACAAAGGAGCAATATATTTAAACTACTGAATGAAAGAAACTTCCAACCTAGAGTACACTACCCAGAAAAATTCTCATTCATATGGGAGAGAGAACTAAAAACATTCTCAGGCAAAAAAGGACTCACACTATTTGCGCTAACCAAACCATCTCTTAATGAAATACTCAAATATGTATTACACAATCCAAACCCTCAATTGTAACAACAACCATTCTACTCATTAAAAACCTAAAATGTAAACAATCCATGCTTAACATGTATATAACCCTCTTATATACATGTTATCTCTCCTCTCACCTTCAGAAGTCTTTCTATTCTTTCATCCCCCAATCCTGATTCGATAGTCTCCTTATTTAACCCTATTTACTGTCAGTTCTTAACTACTAGGTACTGACCTCATGTCCCAACAACCCACCACCCAACTCCCAAAGCTAAAGGACACCCTCTTAGTCTTACATCTCATGCCCCGGCAAAAAATTACAACCAAGATTCCTCATGCTTTGTATCTCTTCTTCTCACCCCAAAGGTGGACTATTGCATTCTACTTATTCAGCTCCAAAAGGACCCAAAGCCCAAGGACACTACTTGATCCCCTATTGCTGCAATTCATTTCTCAAACTCAACAAGACCACGATGTGTGATGAAAATGGGCCCTGGATTTCACCTCCTACAAGAATGTCTTAAAAAAGATTTAATAGGAAAGCCTATATTTCCTTTTTATATTTAATACCTCTATAATAATACCTACTAGTCTGTTTATTCCCAAATGTAAGGTAGTCTCTCAAATAACCTTTCTCTTTAATTACTATTTTGAAATTATTCTTATTTGTTTCTTCTATTTTTTATATATACATATATCTTTTCTCTTTTTATCTCCACTAGGTTTGGTTCTGCTTGTTCCAAAAACCTACAAGAAAAAGTCTTGCCTGAGATAAAAGCTTAGGTCAAAACCAAGACACAGAGATTGTATAGTCTGACATTTTTACCCCCAAATGTACCAGCAATATAATATAGCACCGTTCCTTTTTGTAAAAGCATACTAAAAAAGGGGAAATTTTAGGTATATATATATATTTTATAATACGGGCACCTCCCACTCTGAACATGTGTCATGTGGACCCAACTTAGACTCCATGTGATCAGGCAGTGACTGTCTAAACTAGAGATGTAGATCCCAGACATAGAACAGACATAGTTACCTGCAACAGCACCAGGAACCAAACTCCCTCTGGGAAATTCCTAATACTGCTCTAGCACCAACTTGTGCCAGTCTCGATATGACACTCTAACAATGAGGAAATGGCAATAACTTGATCTAAGAACAGGTTGTCCTATCTCATCACCTAATGGTAAGATGAAATTAGAAGACACATCGTCCTTTGATATGTGTAAAAACCAAGATTGCCAACTATAGAAGACTAACGTTGACAACCATGACTGGGCAGAACTGATCCTAGGACCAATAAGAAAGACCCTAATCTAGGCTTTGGCCTAGGATCTGTACAAAAAACAAGATCTCCAATTCCAAAGGTCTGACCTTGTCCACTGAGATGGAACAGAACTTCTGCAAACAAAATGAAAAAAATCTTCCTAGGATCTGAGGAAACACCAAGACTACCAATTATAAGGTTGTTTACAAAAACAGTGATGTAACAGAACTTCTAGAACCATAAAGAAAGACTCTATTCGAGGCTTCATCCTATGATCTGTGTAAATACCAACATGTCTAGTTAGAGAGGACTGATTTTATCATCCACAACTGAGCAGAAAGTTTCCTGGCACTATAAAAAGACCTTGGGGTGTGAAAATGAGTGTGCACAGAGTCTCTTGTTGTTACTATCACAGTATGCTTCAAGGGTGGAGAAACCAGGTATCTTTTAAGCCAAGGGAATTCCCTTTTTAATTTCCCCAATACTTATTGTGCCTTTGCAGAAATAAAAAAATAAATAAAAAAGAAAAAGGAACAGAAACCTTTTTTTTTTTTGTAGTTGCTGGGTTTTGTTTTTTGATTGTTTTTTTGGTTTTTTTTTCTTTGGGGGGGGTTCTTTTTTGTTTGTTTTTGTTTGCTTTTTGTTTTTGTAGTGGCTAATTTTGTTTTTGTTTTTTGTTGTTGTTGTTGCTTTGCTGGGTCTTGTTTATTTGTTATCTTTTTCTTTTTTATCTTTCTTCTTTTAAATTGATATTTATAACATCTAGATGGACTCCTACCAGTTTTTGGTTTTTTACCTTTTCTTTTTCTTTTCTTTACAACAGAACCACATAACTTGAATTATCTTGTTCTGCCTCATAAATTGAGGTGGAAAATAAAATGGATGGTACCAGGACCAAACAGTCATATGAACAAACAAAATGAGTGGAAATAAAATGAACACCAAACCCAAAGAAAATTGATACCCAATCTACAACAAGCTGTACAAGAGGGGACCAGTTACACTAGTATTCCAGGGGGCAAAGGAGGGAGATGTGGGATGCATGCTGGGAACAGTGGTAGAAGGAGGAATACACTGGTTGTGGGAAGCTCCTGATTCAATGTCACTATGTACCTTAAATATTACTGTGAAAGATTTGTAATTCACTTGATCACAATAAAATTATTTTAAAAAAGGAATAAAGTTGCCTGTTGAATTTTTATAGTTAGCTGCCACTATCTCCTTCAACCCCTATTTTGCTAAGGGTTTTCATCATGAATGCAGACCTGTATTGCTATGAGTTCCCCCTCCCCAATTACTGATTTTTTGTGTTACATAGATTTTGGTAATTTTGTTTTTTCATTATCATCCATCTCAGGTAATCTTTTGATTTCTCCCTTGATTTCCTCTTTGATCTAGCTGTTTTTGATCAGCATGTTATTTAGTCTCCAGGTGTTAGATTTTCTCCACATCTTTTTATAGTCAATCTTGATCTCTGGTATCGTGCTCTGATAGGATGCTTGGTATAATTCTTATATTCTTATATTTGTAAATTTATGTAGGTTAGACTTGTGTCTTAAAATGCGGTCTATCCTAGAGAAGTTTCCATTTGCACTTGAGAAAAATGTATATTCAGATTTTGGAGGAGGCCCTGTGTAGAAGCATTAGTCCCAGTTCTTCTAATTTCTCATCTAGGCCTCTAATATTTTTGCAAGTGTTCTGCCTCATTGATCTGTCTAGTCTAGATAAAGGAATGTTGATATCTTCCAGTGCTATCATATTTCCATCCATATGTTTCCCTAAGTTTGTGAACAAAATCCTTAAATATTTTGCTGACTCTACATTTGGTGCATAAACGTTGATCAGAGTTAGTATTTCTTGGTCTATTGTTCCTTTGATCAATAATTAGTGTCCCTCTTTGTCTCTAAGTACTTTTTGAGGTTAAGTGGAATTTGATATAATATAATTGTGGCTGTACCAGTTGTTTTTGTTTTCAAGTAGCTTGTGTAATTGTTTTCTATTGTTTTTCTTTGAGCCTGTGTCTATCCTGAACTTTTAAGTGTGCTTCCTGCAGACAGTGCATGACTGTTTTGTTTCCGGATCCAATCCACTACTCTGTGCCTTTTGATGGGATATTTTAGTTCACTGACATTTAAAGAAATATTGACAGAAAGAGTTATTGTGTCATTATATTGTGTAAGATGGCTGCTGTTACAATTAGATGTTTGGAATATATAATTGATCTTTGAGTAGTTCATTTAGAGTCAGCTAGTTAGTGCGAATATTGCAAGTTCTTTTATCTGAGAATATTTTTAACATTTTCTTTTATGTAAATTAGAGATCTTCTGGATAGTAGACAGGTTGAAATTTTCTTTCATTCTAGTTTGAATATGTCATTTCATTCTTTTCATGCCTGGGTTGTTTCAAATGGAAGATCTGGTTTTATTCTTATGTTCTATCCTTTATAATTTAAGGTTTTCTTCTCTCATTGCTTTTAAGAGTTCATCTCACTCTTTTTTTGCCATTTGGATTACTATATGTCTTGGTATTTTTCTGTTAGGGTCTATTTTGTTTGGCACTCCTTTTGCCTCTTGGAATTATGCAACAGCCTTTTCCAGAAAATGGGAAAATTCTCTACTATTATCTACCTCACTACTCAATCTTTCCTTTTCCCTTATTTGTCTCTTCTTTCTTTTTTGATTTTTTATCATTGCTGGCTGGTAATTTGTCTTCAAGCTCATCTAAGAAATTCTCCACCTGTATAATTCTTCTAGTATGGCTTGCTAACATGTTTTTTAGTTCTTTCAGTTACATATGTATGGATTATCTCATCTTCTGAAAGTTTTTTTTTTGAGATAGTCGAATTATTTATCTATAGATGGCTTAATTTCTCAGGCTAGCTACTCCTTGATTTCTTTTGCTAAAACATTAAGTGTTGATTTTTAAGCCCTCTTCTATAATGCTCACGAGTTTTGGTGGACTTGGAAATTGTCAGGATTTCTCTCTATGTCCATAACACTAGTTGTCTTCCTTAGTTTTTCCATTGTTATTTGAATTTGGTGGGTTGGAATGCTGGAGTTTCAGGATGTTTAAGAAAGTGATCTATAGAACTGATTGTATAAAAGGGGGCTATAAATATATCTGCTTTAGAGGTTATTTTCCTTTTTTTAATTATTAATTTTTTATTTTGACCAAAATGGATTACAAGTCATTTACAGTAGTATTTTAGGTAAATAGTGACATTGAATCAGGGGCATTCCCACCACCAATGTTGTCCTCCCTCCACCCCTGTTCCCAGCATGCATCCTATACTGCCCCTCCTTTGCCCCCCAGGCTGTTAGTATAACTGGTCCCTTCTGTGTCTAGCATGTTGTAGATTGGGTATCGATTCTGTTGTAGTTGGCTTTGTATTTGGTGTTTAAGTCTGATCATTTTTTATTTCTACTTGATGTTCATTTGACTGTTTGGACTTGGTGCCCTCCATTATTTCCCCCTCAAATTGTGAGGCAGAACAAGATGGTTCACGTTATGTGGTTCTGTTTGAAGGTAAGAAAAAAAGGCGGGGATTCAAACAAGCAAAAAACGGGAGGAGTCCTTCTAGACCAGAGAGTATAAAAATCAGTTTAAGAATAAAATAATACATAAAAATAATACAAAAAAATCAGACTCCCTAAAAACAAAACAAACAAACAAAAAACCTGAAGAGCACACATCAATAATGACAACAACCAAACACTAATCATGGTCCCAACCCAAAATAAAGATGAATCAAAGCACAGGAAAATGGGGCCGGGTAGGTGGCGCTGGAGGTAAGGTGTCTGCCTTGCAAGCGCTAGCTCAAGGAAGGACCGCGGTTCGATCCCCTGGCGTCCCATATGGTCCCCCCAAGCCAGGGGCGATTTCTGAGCACATAGCCAGGAGTAATCCCTGAGCGTCAAACGGGTGTGGCCCAAAAAAAAAAAAAGCACAGGAAAATAAAAGGTAAAGAAAAGAAAAAAAAAAAAAACAAGCAACAACAATTACAAAATTTTTTTTAATTTGTGCTATTTTTTTGCATAGGCACAGTAAAAATTGGGGAGATTCGAAAGGGAATTAATTCCCCCAGCCTAGGAGATACAGGATTTCTCCGCTCTTGAAGTATACTATCATGAATATAACTACAGTCTCTTTTACTCTCCCATAGGTCCTTTGTGATGTCTGGCAGTTTTCTGACCCGTCATCGATGATGAAATCAGTCCTTTTTAGTTAGTGAGCTTAGTATTTGCACATGTCATAGGATGGAGCCTAGGATGGAGTGTTTCTTTACAGTTCCAGAAGTTCTGTCCCATCACTGTTGTTTTAATCAGTCTTCTGTAGTTGGTGGTCTTGGTTTTTGCACTAGGACAAAGCCTAGGATATTTTCCTAAACAAGTGAGGTTATGTAAGTATGATAAAAATATTGCAAATTAATTCATTGGTTTGTTCAAATAAGTTTTGAGCTATATATTTTCTAAAAGAAAGTAATGCTAGATCCAGACTGCCTGGGAATATATGATATAAATTGAAATATCTTTGAGCAGACCCTAGTGCATTGACATGATTTGGGAAGAGAAGGATTGATGGTAGAGATCAGAAGTTCCCTCTCTCATCATACACACAGAACTAAGATGGGCACAGGATAGCATGAGGATCAGGGCCGGGAGCAGAACCCCAAGCAGACTGGGGGAAGATGCTATATGCAGCACTGGCCATGTTAGATGGGAGGGACAGAAGAGTCCCCCTCTTTGTATACACACAGACTTGACATGGGGTGCTATACTGAGATGGCAGGTGACAAACTCATTTTTAAAATAAGTTGTTTTTATTAGTACAAATAAAATGGTATCAGCAAGAGTCTCTACTTATGTCTTGCAAATAATGAGACAGAGAGATTACTTGATATTCTGGAATTAAAACTTTAGTCTGAAAAAATGCATTAGTCAAATCATTTTAATTGATCACATTATTGATGCAATAAAGAAAAGCACATTTGTTTCTCATTTCTAAATCAATCTTTAAACAAAATATTTACCAGACTCCTGAAAATAGAAAAATAAAGTGCTCACCACAAAGAGTGGTTAGGGCAGTTAGGGAAACAACTACACTAACAACTTTCATGACAATCTTGATGAGTGAGAGAAGTAGAATGCCTGCCTTGAATACAGGCAGGGGTAGGGAAGGGGGGGCATTGTTGGTGGGAATATTGTGCTGGTAAAGGAGGTGTTCTGTTTATGATTGAAACCCATCTACAATCATGCTTGTAACCATGGTTCTTAAATAAAGATTATATATAAAAAATCCAAATTATAAACTCATATCAAAGACTATAACAACAAAATATATACAGTAATTGTAAGTTCCTTAACACTCAGGTATTTTCTCAAAAATCTATCTTTGTAATAGAGCAAAATGATTATACCCTAGGTAGTTTTCACTTATACAATATACGGGAAAACATAGAATATTACTATATACGTTTTAAAAAACTGAATTCTTGGAGAATGGTGTATATATTAAGAAAAATGAGAATATAAATTTCCTACCAATAAGTTTTATCCTCTTTTGCTTTATGCCAACAATTTATTACAATAAATATTTTTGTGGAAAAATAAAAAAAATGAAGTGGAATAAAGGGAGAGATGTCTCTGATTTTTAGACCTCTCCAGTACCTGTCTCAGCAAGAAACCAGAGACAGATGAAATCCTGAAATAGACCTCTTGGAGACCTGCATGGTGAGAAGTTATCACCACATGGAACTTGGCACTTTCCTCAGACTTCACACTCTACCTCTCTCAGTTAGGAGGAGATGAACTTAACAGGTGCGAGAGTTCTATTCTTCTGAACTAAAAATTCAAGTCCTTTGCTGCCACTTTAATTTTAAGTGGTAGTAAATTCCAAAGTACTGTAATATAATTGTATAATAGATTAAATATTTTAGTAAGTTAACCTATTTATTGCTATAAATGAAACCAACTCTTTCTTAGGTTGATATATGAAACTGAAATGTACTTAATCTTTGCCAATTTGTGTTCTTCTCATAATTCCTAGATATAGATTATTCTCAGAGAGAATGTTACTACTATTATGGTTTATTATGTGCTGGTAAATGAATAAATTTATTGCCATGATGGCAATTTAGAATTGCCCAGTCAATTTTGCCAATTTATTTTGCAAGCCAATTTATTTTTAAAGTAGAGAATAACTTATGAATGTGTATAAAAACAACAATACCTCAATTAAGTGATTGCTGAGTTTTGATATGAATTCTTCAATGAAATTGACAGACTATGTGCCTTAAAAATGAGTTTATTTTTCTAAAACTTCGAGAGTCTGATTATAAAGTGAGTAAAATATTATTCTTAAAAACTTTCTTTTTTGGGAGGGGGGCAGTGAGGTGGCGCTAGAGGTAAGGCATCTGTCTTGCAAGTGCTAGCCAAGGAAGGACCACAGTTCGATCCCCCAGCATCCCATATGGTCCCCCCAAGCCAGGGGCAATTTCTGAGCACTTAGCTAGGAGTACCCCTGAGCATCAAATGGGTGTGGCCCAAAAAACCAAAAAAAAATAAAAATAAAAAAAAAGCTTTCTTTTTTTTAACAAATCCAAGTAAACTCAAGAAGAAATTAGAATTTAAGGGACCATGGCCATTACTCTGCTGGCTCAACAAAGAAGGTCTGTGTGCATGTGAAGGGGTCTGAAATTTTCCTCTACCTGCTCCTCATTCTAGAATTTTCTAGAAATGAATTATGCAGTCTGAGGTACTGTGCACCCAAATAATTACAAAAATTGCTTTATAAAAGGTCCATAGATCATCTGACCCACTTGAATTTTGCACCCTGTTGCATCTCCAGCCTTGCTTTAGATGTTGTCTTGTGTTTGTTGTGTTACCTGTTTAATAAGCTAAGGCAGAAGCTACATTTAGCTGTGGCTGATGTTTTAACCCCATAACCCAACATCATGTCATACCTTGTGGTTTTTAGAATGTCCATTGGGCTAGGTGTCTAATTCATTCAGAAAGAGCACAAGTGCCCCATAAACACAGACAAGGCTGCACTGAAAATTTTTTTATTTTTCCCTCTACTTAAGACATTTAGTCACATGTTGTATCATTCTCACATTCCAAAACCCCCGATTAACAGTTTATCAAGTCTTTTAGATGTAAAATTTCATTACTAAGACATGTACAGCTCATGTTCATCTTGCCTCTGCCAAGAAAAGCCACTCACCCCAGTGCTTTTTAGTCAATGCTCATAAATTTGCATTCTGTGTGTTCCAAACCCAGGAGAAATATTGTCAGTTTTGAACTTTTTGATAGCTTACCCAGGTAAGCTGATTCAACTGAGAAACTGGTGGTAATAGAATCATAGTATCAGGAGGTAGGAGCTACCAGACACCTATGACATTAGTGGGTTTTGGGCACAATAAATGAGAAGAAAATTAACAATGCTTCCACAATTTCTGATAAATACCTTATGGGAAACAGTCATATGATATAAATAAAATTTATCTGAAAGTTCTGGGTCCTTTTCAAAATGGTTGCAGGAAGATTTCTCCTTCCTGACCGACCCTACCTTCAACCTCTGGAAATCCCAGAAGCTCCCATCCACACCTGCCATCTTCTGTCATAGAAAAGGCCAATATACACAATCATAAAAGAACATGATGCCTCTAAATATTTCCTGGTAGACCATCTCATGCTGAAATCTCTGGAACAGACCAAAGTTATACCTGACACTCGAAGTTAAAAAAATCCCAGTTCCCAAACTTGAACTTACAACTGAATTCATCAAGACTCTAAGTCACCAAGACTTTCCAGCTCCATGGTCTCTTGAGTATCTTATGTCATACAACATTTATAAATTCCATAGTACTCTCAGCCCAATATGACCATAGCAAATCCAATGAGAAATTGCATAGAAGACCACCAATCTCAGTAAGTGAAAGGCTCAACTAGCACCAACCAACTAAGTAAGTCCTCAGACAATTACTTTTAGAACAGCTTTGTGAGATAAATGATTATAAAATAACTCTTATTGATATACTTTTGATAATTCATTTGCCTTTTAGATGGAACAATCAATATGAAGTAAATTTATTTGTACCTGCTAAGGAGGCAAACTTGAGTAGTGGGAAACTGGGGACATTGCTAAAGAAAAAAGTCACACTGGTGTTTGGATTGTTAGAGCATTGAATTCCTAGTTATGACCTATTATGACCATCTTGTATATCACAATGTAATAATATAAAATAATCTTTTAATTTTAAATAGTTAAATAGTTAAAAACAAAATCTATAATTCTTTAAATATTTATCTGATGCATACAGTATTTCACTATGTAATCATCATGGACTTTATGCCAAATTAATTTTTTTGAAAATTGAATGCAACTATCAAGATTTTTTTCTCTTTCAAATGCTAGGACCCCAACTTGGGGCCTCACACACACAAAACAAGTTCTCTACCTCTATCTTCTATCACAATCCAATTATGTAAAATTTTCAAAAAGTAAATTCTGTCACTATTACTTTAATAGATACAGGCTGTGATGATAATAAGGTGAAATGCCCTTTTCTTCCTTTATAGACTCAGCAAGTTTTTTTGAAGTTTCTATAAACAACCTCTACTCATCTCTACTCAATGCTCTAAAGTGTGGTCATCTTTCACACTTCTATGTTCTTCACCTCATTTCATTTATCTTTTTTCTCAATTTTTACTACACCTGCCCACTACTTTTGCTTTGTTTCCAGGATCAATACTCCATGCTGTGTTAGAAAATTTATCTGGAGCAATGTCATAGTGCTGTAACTATCTTTGTGCTCCTCCTTCATCAGTCAGGTACAGGTTTAACTCTTGCAATTTCATGAGACTTCTTCTGAGGTAGAAGTAATTTTGTTTTCCAAACACCTTCTTATATATTCTTCTTGATAATGAACTTCTGCCAGATTACTCACTCTATTTTTTTATAACTGAGCCAGAATCTGTGTTTCTCCTCCCCCCCTTTACATTCCTACCAGCAATGAGCCCCACTGTAGTTCACATAAATCTAGATTATCATTAAATCATATTATCCTTGTACTTCAGGTTATTAAAACATGCATTCTCTCTGGTAATATTAGTTAATATATGAAATATCAATTTTACCTATGTTCTAATCCTTACTTTGCTATTTATTGTACATGATCTTAATCACATCTGCCATATTACTTTTTTTTCTGAATAATTTACTTTTTAATACAGAAACAATGACATTTCCCTGCAGATATATTTCTGGTTCAAAATGAAGAGTATAACATGTTTCTGAACACACTGCCAATAGTACATCAAGTGCTCAAAAAAGATCCTTTTGAAAAATTCATATTTATATATAATGCCTGACAGGTCCTTATTCGGTCATTATTTCACTCAGCAGCTTTTTTTGACAGCCTTCTAGGTGTTAAGCACTCTAACATGTACCAGATAGACAGAGGGAGTAATGCATAGCCTTTTGCCATCAGTGAGTTTAGTACTAGGTCATGATTGATTTACAGTTGTGTGTGGAAAAACGAAAAATAAAGTTCATGGAGGAGTGAGAGATAAATTGTTAATTCCCACTGGAGTTGGAAAGGGCAAGTAAAGGGCTGTCCAGCTCATGGTAGGCACTCAGTAAATGTTTCCTGAAAACTATACATGTTACTGAGGTTTTTAATTAAAAGAGCAGGACAAGATGAAGGGAATAGGTTTGTTTGTGGCTTTGTGGTATTGCTAATTTGGAACCATTTTAGTTCTTCTTGGGGATATTCCAGTTTTTCTGTTTTTCAAGCTGTAATGCCTGTCTGATGCTTCCAAAGGGAATTGCCTGACCTGGCCATTGAAGAGGTTATTTCAGGACTGATGTTCCAAGGAAAACGCATTATCACCTGATGGTTCTCTTGAGCTTTATTCTGCTTTGCACTGACATCTGATGGTTTTTGCAGGAGATGTGAGACCAGGGATGGTCTGAGTCATATGGAATTGCTTCAGTTGGCAATTCTGAGAGACTTGTGGAGGAAGGAGATAGAAAGATTCTGCCAAAACATCATGGAATTTACCAAGTGGCATAACCTGAGAAATACAAACATTCCAAAAGACACTTAATATTTACTATCCTGGATTAGGGTACTTGCCAAGATGTGTCTGGGGCCTCAGCTACAAACCATTAGTTGCTATTACAGGTGTATGATATAAAAAAATCTGTATTTCAATAATAATATTGAAACATTTATACTGCATGCTCATAACTTTGGAATTGTCTTGTTTATTATCTTCCCCCATTGCTAACATGACTCTGAGCAATGTTTGTTTGAAATAGATATACTATGTAATTTTAAGGTTAAAAGAATAACAGAGATGATTATGCAGTTTACAATGCACATAGCTTTCATTATTTCCATGATCAAGACAATCAACTTATGTAAGACTTTTCTTATGAAATATTATAGGTTGATCTTAATGTTTTGCTTTTTGTTTGTTTAGAGGAAACACCTGGTAATGCTCAGGGGGTACTCTTGGTTCTGTGCTTAGGTGTATCCTTGGCATGCTCATGGACCATGAAGTGCCTAGGTATAAAGGTTCAGTCATCCTATATGTCTCCTCCTGTTGAGCTTTCTCTCCAGGCCAATATTTTGAATAGATCCAGTGTAGATATATAGGGAACAGGGCATCTTGTGGAGATTTTAAAGGTATTTTAGTTTCAAAGATTTCTTCACACCTCACTTCCTTTAATAGTCACTGATAACTGCTGAATATCACTGTTGCATCAGGAAGTATGCAAGAAGGACTAAGAAGGAAGTGTCTACAGTTCTCAGATCAATGCTTTGATAAATAGCTCAATAGGTTATGACTGATTCACTAATACCATGTTGTGATTTGAATGTGGAAGTTCATCAGGGAATGAGAAGTGGAGAAGAGAAGTAGAGAAATGAAAGAAGCACTACTACTTTCAGTGAAAAGCAGACGTGCCCATATGCCCAAAAACCAAGTACAAAGGAACCTCTGCATGCTGATTCCTGTCTCCCGAGCATTATCTTTTATATCCTGAAAATATTAATTTTTATAACCTATTTTCATGGATCAAAGCCACTGTTTTTCTGCTCAACTCCAGGTTTTATAGATGCGAAGACTAAACTTGAATGTTAAAATGAGGAATGTGAAATGGGAAGAAGAAGGAGAAATAAACAAGAAAAAAGTAAAAATTTTTATAAGTGTGATAGAGAATTATGTGAATATCTTATAGCAAGGAACATTTACTAGGTAGAAAGGCTTTTTCTAATATTTATTCGAAAGTGCAAATTCATGTAAATTTAATATGATAAATTCACTCTCATTTTATTGCTTCCCTTTTTGGGGTGAAATAAGATGGAAAATGACTTGCTACTTTCTCTCTCGACTGCAGTGTAGTATAATGCAATTACAAAATTGTAAAAATAAAATGTTAAACACCATAGCTCTGTAATTATCAAACCAAAATACCAGGTGCATTCCAAACTAAGCAGTCCCAAAAGTAAGGTCTTATTCACATAAAATATCTGAGGATATTTTTAAACTTTTGATTTTAAAAAATTGTTATAACCTTTGAAACCAAATATTTCTTTAATTATAAATAGTACATGAGAAATCTTACATTTTAGTAATTTAAAAGTACTGTTAAATTATTTTTCATACAGATACAAAAAATTTAAAAAGCATTTGCTTTCATGGTTTTCTAAAGCCTACATACTTATGAGGTATATTTTTCCTCATAAAAATCTAATCCTATAAACCGTTTGCTACTTTCACATCACTAAATTAAAAGAAATTTTTTAATAAAAATGTTTACTTAGCAGTTCCCATAGTTGGCAAAATTCATTATTATATTGTTCTAAGTATTTAATAATAAAAATACAAAAATTTTGCATTTTTCAAGTTTTACACATGCATTTTACTTCTCTATAATTTGTATAGAGTTATAAGGATAAATAATACAATAGGCACATATCTTTTCAAAATATTTCAGAAAGTTTAACATTTATTTTCTGATATCTCCCTTTCTCTATACCTATCATATATGTAAATTTGTTGCCCCTAACCACTTGGAAATAAATTGCAGCCTTGATAAACTATTCATAATAATTCACCAGAATGTGAGAGCTTTTTGTGATAGTTTTACTATATCTAATTTAAAAATCAGGATTTTAAAAATACCATCTATGATAGTTACTATCATTCTAGAAAGTGATATTTTATTTATTTGTTTGTTTGTTTATTCGGTTTTGGGCCACACCTGGCGGCACTCAGGGATTACTCCTGTCTCTGTGCTCAGAAATCACTCCTGGTAGGCTCAGAGGACCATATGGGATGCCTGGGATTGAACCTGGGTGGACCATGTGCAAGGCAAAGACCCTACTGTTGTTCTATTGCTCCAGCCCCTAAAGAGTAATTTTTAAAAGTTCTGATAACTAGAAAAAGATTGTATGTGTTGATGGTGTGTTAACAAGAATTGCTATAATAATTTAACAGTAAAATGATGCATCAAATCATATTCTACACCTAAAATTATACAATTTTATATGTCGTTTTTCCTCAAACTTCCTGCCAATGTAGGGCTAAAATATGATATAAATATAATACTATTAAATCCCAAAGGAAAATCAATACATACTGAAGGATACTATTAAGAATGGCTTCAGAGAGGAGGTATTATTTGAACTGAACTTGATAGACTCTTTGTTCATTCAACAAGTAAGAAGTGTCAGGTACCATCACTGGTGATGGGATACAACTGTGAGCAAAATAGAATCAGCATATTTATGTATCTATAGTTTCATTCTATCAATAAGAATTGCTTCCAATGGTCCCCCCAAGCCAGGGGCGATTTCTGAGCACATAGCCAGGAGTAACCCCTGAGCGTCAAACGGGTGTGGCCCAAAAACCAAAAAAAAAAAAAAAAAAAAAAAAAAAAAAAAAAAAAAAGAATTGCTTCCAGTGCTATAAAATCAGGTCCTGGAAGAGAATTCCAAGAAATAAAAGGACTAGGAACAAATTCATAAATTTTGGACATGCCCAGAGTCTGGGGACATCACTTATCTGTTTTCAGGCACCAGTTTTCCCAGCACCAGATGTTTAAAAAGCTTTCCTTGCTCCACTTTTTATTTGTTGCCCCCTTTATCAAATATTAGTTGATCATATACCTGAAGATCAGTCTCAGGATATTCAACTCTGTTCCATTGATCTGAGAGTCTGTTCCTTTTTCAGTACCATAATGTTTTAATTACTATTGCTTTATAGTACAACGTGAAGTTGGGGAACATGATTCCTCTCATCTTTTTTTTTTTAATATAAATCTTTATTTAAGCACCATGCTTACAATCATGTTTGTAGTTGGGTTTTAGTTATAAAAAGAACAGAATACCCCCCATCACCAGTGCAACATTTTCAACACCAATGCCCCCCCCCCCACCTTCCCACCTCTGCCTGTATTCCCGACAGGCATTCTACTTCTCTCATTCTTTAACATTGTCATGCTAGTTGTTAGTGTAGTTATTTCCTTAACAGAGTTCACTAATCTTTGTGGTGAGCTTCAAATTGTGAGCCTGTCCTTTCAGCCCTTCCAGTCCTTAACTCTATTATTTCCAGGCCTTATCACAGTAATGTCTTTAATTTTTCTTAAAACTCATAGATAAGTGAGACTCATCTTTTTCCTAAGGTTGTTTTAGCTATTCATGACACTTGTTCCAATTTAATTTTAATAGTGTTTTGTCTACTTATTTGGAAAGTGTCATGGGTATTCTTAGAGACTGCTTTAAACCTGTACAATGATTTGAGAATTATTGCTATTTTAATGATGTCAACCCTCCCAATTCATGAGCAAGAAATATGTTTTCATTTTCTAATGTTCTATTTTATATTTTGAAGCAACTGTAGATGTTTTTTGTATAGGACTTTCACCTCTTCTGTTAATTTGACTCCAAGGTATTTGATTTTCTAAGGTGCAATTGTGAATAGCATTTTTTAATATCTCTTTCTTCTCTCTCATTATTTGTACATAGAAAAACCATGGATTGTTGAGTATTAATCTTGTAATCTGCCATTTTACCATACAAATTTATTGTATTAGTGTAGTTATTTCCTTAACAGAAGCTTTTTGTACTGTCTTTAGAATTTTCTAAATACAGTATCATTTCATCTGCAAACAATGAGAACTTTGCTTCTGTCTCTACTATGTGAATGCCCTTCATGTCTTTTTTCTTGCCTAATTGTTATGGCAATTACTTCCAGTACTATATAGAATAGAAGAGGTGAGAGGAGGCAACTTTGCCTTGTGACAGATCTTAAAGGAAAGGCATCTATATTTTTCCCCATTGAGAATAATGTTTGAAATTGCACTTGGGGTGGATGGCTTTGACTTATACAGTATTGAGAGAAGTTCCTTCAATTCCCATCTTATTGAAAGTTTTATCATGAATGGGTATTGGACCTTGTCAAAGGCTTTCTTTGCATCTATTGACAAGGTCATATGATTTTATATTTTCTTTTATTTATATTATGTATTATATTGCTTTATTTACAGATGATAAACCATTCTTTCATCTCTGGAATTAATCTTCCTTGGTCATGGTGTGTAACCTTCTTGATGAAGTGTTGGATTCTATTTGCTAGAATTTTGTTGATAATCCTTAAATTTGAGTTCATAAAGGATATTGGTCTGTAATTATCTTTTTTGTGGTGTCTCTGTCTGCTTTTGGTGTCATATTGATATTAGCTTTACATAAACTATTTTGGAGTTTTTCTGTCTCTTCAATTTCCTGGAAGAGCTTTAAAAGGATTGGTAGTAGGTCTTCTTTAAAGAGTTGAAAGAATTCACTAGGGAATTCATCTGGGCCTGTGCTTTTACAAGACTTTTTTCTAAATCTTTGTGTATACACATGTGTATTCAAAATGTTGATTCTTTAATTTAATATTTATATTTTAATTTTAATATAATATATATATTATATACATTATATAATATATTATAATTTAATATAAAATATATTATATATCTTATATATAATATATATTATAATTTAATATAAAATATATTTTTATATATATCAGTATGTATGTACTACTGCTGATATATTTAAATAAAAATATTTTGTCTCTAATTTTTGGATATTTGTATTGAATTATTCATTAACTATTGAATTCTATCATAGGAATTACTTTTGATGTTCAGAAATTGAACAGGCCATGCCCCTTCAAACTTTATCCTGGATCATTTTGGCAAATTACCATTGTTCTTTGAGCTTTAATTTTCTAGTATAAGCTAACAAAATTCACTGCACACTGTTTATTCTTGTTTGTCTCAGATATGAAAAAAAGCAATATCTTTGGAGTCAGACTCCTTCAAAATAAATTGGGGGGCTTGGGTTTTTGGGTCACACCCAGCAGCGCTCAGGGGTTACTCCTGACTCTGCTCAGAAATCGCTCCTGGCAGGCTGGGGGACCATATGGGATGCTGGGATTCGAACCACCATCCTTCTGTATGCAAGGCAAATACCTTACTTCCATGCTATCTCTCCGGTCCCGCCTTCAAAAATTTATGTTCTGAAAGAGACCATCAATACTTACAGTTATTTGGTTAAAGAGCAGAACAAACTACTGCAGATCAATGTCCCAGGATGCTCCTTTGTCATCGCAGTTGGTTTGCTAAAATTACTTGTAGCTAGCTGTTACTACTGTCCCTTCTTGAATAGGATCAGTACCCAGTAGTTTAAGGGCCCATTATACACAATGACATCATATTGCCAAAGATGACTCATAAAGGGACACCACAATGGCAGATCCTTTATTTCATGATTTATTTACATTTCTTTTTTGTTTGTTTGTTTTTGGGCCACAACCGGTGATGCTCAGGGGTTATTCCTGGCTATGCACTCAGAAATAACTCCTGGTTTGGAGGACCATATGGGACTCAAGGGGATCAAACTGCGGTCTGTCCTAGGCTAGCGCGCGCAAGGCAGACACCTTAACTCTTGGACCACCACTCCAGCCCCAATTTAATTACATTTCTTTTTTTTATTATTTTAACATTTTTTATTTAAGTACCATGATTACAAACATGATTATAGTTGGGTTACAGTCACAAACAGAACATTCCCCTTCACCAGAGTAACATTCCCCCACTACTAATGCTCTCCTCCCCCCACTTCCCATTCCCTGCCTGTATTCGAGACAGGAATTCTACTACAGTTATTTGTTTTTAAGTTCAGTAAACATTTTTTCTTAAAGGATAAGGGTTAAAAAAAAACAATAGTAAAGGTGTGACTGTGGCAATCGCTGTTGTTTGCATAGGCCCAGAAAAATATGGGGAAAAAGGGAAAAAAATCCTTAGCCTGATTACAAGAAGGCCTCACCCCAGAAGTTTATTGGCATAAGACCTACATACCAGTCTGTCCAACCCGAGTCATTTTCCGTGGTCTCAGTGAAACTTTTTCACACTTTAGCTGTTGTTGGTATCAGGTTCTTATATTTAAAGATTCTGGATTCTATGCATTCCTTTCATCGAAGTCAGGCTGATGTGGAGCATCCTCTAGTTTCAGCACACCATTAGATGCCGAGCGATCTGCCCTGCAAGCAGGTTGTTGCTGAGTCATCTAGGTATTGAGAGCACTTTTTGGAGTAAGTCACTATCAGAGCAGTGGTAGGTCTTCCTGGTAGAGGTTTGCATCCTGGTAATGTTATAGATAATTGTGGTTGTTTCCATAGATTCCATTGTTCAGGGGTGTATGGGCAATGCCCATTCTTCTGAGGCCTAAGCCAAATCATAATGCCAATGTTCAGGGCATAAGGCCTAACTGCATTACCAAATTTATGTTCTCATCTCTATTAGACAAGAACTTGTTTGAATATGTATTATTTTCCCATTTTAATGTGCCTATGCAAAAGAGAAACAATACCACAGATATTGTTGGTGCATCTGGCGGCCGACGGATAAAGTCCAACATTCCCCGTAACTTGGTTCAAACATGAATTCTATATAGAGATACTCTTCTATCAGTATTGCTTATAAAACAAATCTCAAAGAGGGGAAGCAAAGAATTAAATTAAAAAAAAATAGTGGGCAAAATTGTCACTATATAAGAGGATATTCAAAAAAGAGCTATAGATGTTAAAGGGAATACATCGAGATATACAAAGGAGATACACATGTCCCTTTTATGTTTTAGAAATAGTCGAGAGGGAGGGTGTTGTTTTGAGACACCACTTTGGTCTGTGATTTGGCCAAGTGAAGAGCGCATGGAGCCATGTCATTTATGTGTTGCCTGCTGAAGCTTCCCAAGGTCCGAGAGGCGTTTGCTTCCTAATTGCTGAAAGCTGGAAGTTCACCAGTACCCTCCCCGCCCCCTGCAGGAACTGGGTTCTTTTTTAGATGCTAAACTCTTTAGAATCCCAGCCTTTCTTGACTATTCACCTGCTTCCCTACACTCTCTTTTCATCATCATCATTAGGTCCCTTCAATCTTATTTTTCCTTGCATCAGGTTTCCCACTAAAGCTGTTTCTGGGGAAGCTGGCTGACCCAAAGCAGCCAGGGTTCATGGTTCTTCCTGACAAGGCATCATTCTCAGTTTGGCCTAATGCCCCTAATGGGGGTCCATTTCCTAGACTCTGAGTCTGGGATCTCAAGTTTACCACTTTATCCTTGTGCCAAAAATAATTGTTCAGGGAGCTATTCCCTCTAGGAACTGCATTGCTAATGGGACCAAATATTGACAGAGTATTGATCAAGTCTCCTTTTTAAATGCACAGTGTTTATTTGGTCTCTGGAAAATATTGTTTCCCGCTCTCCAGACTTTTATACCCTTTTGAGCACCTTTCTTTAGAACTGTGATGGGCTTCAATCATTATTGTCAGACCACCTGAGACTTTGTCTTGTCTTGGATATTTAAGGTAACATGAACAGCTCTGACCCTCATCATGCTGTTGACTTCAGAGGTAGTTAGAGGTAATGATACACCATTTATTACCAGAAACTAAGGCTAAAAACTAACCTGTACATATACTAAATATTTTAATAAGTTAGAATTTTATCGGATTTCCACTTAACTTCTACAACAATGTTACTTAAATCCTATTTAATCAAGAAATTAGGGAAGAAATGTATTAATTTATTGTTTTATGGTACACATTGGTGCTGTTCAGAGTTCCTTCTGGGGTTGTCATTATTGGTGGTACTTAGAAAGACATGTCATGTTCCTAGGTACTGAATTCATGTCTCCCATTTGCCAAGCATTAGCCTATCTCTATGATTCCAGGAATAATACTTTTAAAGCATAAACTTATCTTTTGAAAGATAGGTGCTACTTTAATGATAACAAGAATCTAGAAATTGGTCTCCCAAGGTATGGTTTATATAATAAAGAGCATACAAAGATCCACAAAGAGTGCATATTACAAAGAGTATAGGAAGGATATTTCAGTATTTGGCTCTTAATAAGTAGTTAACCTAGAAACTTTTGTCTGACTTCATTTCTACCCAACTGTCATGAATGATTTGTAAATTAATGAGATAATGTCTGAGAAGCACTCTGAGCTCTTAAGAGAAAGGAACCAGATAAATGCAAGGTATCATCATTATAGTCACTATATTCTGCTTTACTTTAACACTTCTGGGAAAATTATTAGGCTGTTTCTCTGTTTCCGGCAGTCCTTTACCCAAGTGGCCAACTCCTTGTTTTCTATATAGATTATGAGCTTACTGCTCTTTCTGTTCACACTTCACCTTTATTATTTTGCAGAAACAAAGATGCAAACAAATCATTTATAACGAGTAGCCCACATTAGGTCATAGACTAAGCACACAAACTGTAGTTTAGATATAGGTTTGTTTAATAGAAAATTTGAAATGATATGCACTAACCCCCACTCCTCCACCACAAGCTGACATATACTAGTATATACATACTCTTGCCTTTTCTACCCTATAGGAAATAGCTTCCAGCCTAGAGAGATAGTTCAAAGGCCTGAAATTTATGGTTTGCATGCTGGAGGCAAGAGTTTTTGTACTCTCTGTATTCATGGTCTCCAAGTACCACTGGGAGAAGCCTCTTAGAACTGAAGTAGGAGTAATCCTAAGCACTTCGAGGTATAGTTTCAAATAACCTCATTGAGTTCACAGTGGAGAGAATGGATAAAAAGTAGTGAACCTGATTGACATTAAATACCAATTCTTCCTGCTATACTATGTAGTAAGAAGTTAGGAATTGGAGCCACAACCCATATGTAGTTACTCTCAACAGATCCTTTTGCCATTTAAAAGATCTGCAATGAACTATCATATTTACAGAGATGTGTAAATGGATGTTGGGGTAAATCATAAAATTAAATTTCATCAAGGATTTGGGTGCTGAATTGAGGAGCACAGTCCAATCACTCAACAGATTTCAGTAAGTCCATGTGTGGCAGATATATGGTGGTTGTACTGGAGTCGCTTGTAGAATACTGGATTTTTGAATGAAAATCATGGAGGGATACATAAGAGAATTTTTTGTGGCTCAGATATGCAATGAGTGAAGACTTGAAACATACACTTTCAGAACTGAATCAGAAGGTACATAGTTGGAGTCCAGGCAGGTTTCAGCCATAATAGGAAGTGGAACTTCTCTTAAAATAGAGCTAGATGTTTAGGTCTACTAATACTAGGCCCACACATGGATACACAACAGGAACAGAGAATCTGAGGTGGGTACCAAGGAAGGCCTCTTCAACCAGGACTGGCCAAATGGATGTGTCATCTGACAAGACATTATCCCCACTCACCTTGAAGAGCATTAGTGCTTGGTTTAAAGCTCAGCTCCTCCTTCCTGTCTCTAGAGGTTTATTTTACATTTGAATTTTCACTAAGAGCAAAATTCATGTATTCTGCAAAAAAGGGTATCTAAATTGTCTTGATTTAAATGTTTTTACAGTCACTTTGAAACTAACACTAAAGAATGTAAGGTGTTTGATTTTGATGTCCAACAACAGACGAGTGGATAATGAAGATGTGTACTTACATACAATGGAATACTACATAGCTGTGTATGGAATCATGCATTTTGCTACAACATGGGTGAAACTGGAAGACATGTTAAATGAAGTAAGACAGAAGAATAGAGATACATACAGAATGATATCACTTACATGTGGTATTTAGAATAACTGCTTGAAGAAATGCAATAGCATAAATGGAAGTTGTCTTGAACACCTTTGGCCCCAGCATATAGTGAGAAGGAAAGAAGTTGAGTGGAGGAGAAACACAATATGAAAGGATGGAAGCCTGAGGCCAAGTGGTCTAAGGTGCATTAGTGGTCTTAAAAAAAGACAGGACTAAATATCCAAGTCACAGAGTCAACAACAATGAAATCATTAAATTCAAACTTTAATAATCAAATCTTTAAATGGGCTTTATGCTGTCATTCTGGGGTTAAGATGTGGTAGTATGGGATGCACTCAGAGTAGTGGTAGATATTGTAGAGAGTTCGACAGTGATGGATCAGGCGGATTGGCCCTGACCCAATGTATATCTGAAACCCAACTATAAATACCTTTGTAAATCATGATGGTGATTTTACAATGAAAAAAATATTAAGATTTGTGACTAAATTATGCTAATAACATTAATTTTCTTTATATAGAGCAACAGCAAATGGGAAAGTTTTAGAAAATCATGGAAATTTGAGAAAAAGATTAGATTTTAATATTATCATTAATACTTTTTTCCCCTGCTTTAGGAACAAAAAGTCCAAATTTTAATTTACATAAGAGTTTGCAAATTGTGCAAACCTTATCTGGCCACAGATAAGGTGATAAGGGGAAATACTGATTATCCTGAGGGATTTAAAAAAGATCAATTTTGGGGAAGTATAAATAACATTAGAAATTGTTATTGTAATGTTGACATTGTATATCATTTAGTACTTTGTTGTTGATTTGGAAAAATGTTTTGGCTTTAAAGTGTCTATTTTTTTTTCACTTTTTAAACCCTACAAAATAAAAGCACCCCCTCCCCCCCGTGTTAGAAAAAAAAGAAAGGGAAGAAAGAAAGCAGTGTGGGACTGAGTAGTTAGCAATGAAGGTGAAGGTATTGTTCTAAGGAACACTGGCCTGGAGATCTTGCTTCAGGTTAATGAGAAAAAGAAAGGAGATAGGGTCATTTCTTCAGAACTCTGAAGAAGCAAACCAAATGTTTATTTGAAGGCCCTGAAGGAATCTTTCCAAGAATCTTGGAGAAACCCATCTTATGATTATTGGGCAAACCTGAGAAAGTTTCAAACTGGTCCCCTGGAGAAAAGGGTTTAAACTTTTTGGAGTCAGGAAGTTTTTCAACAACATCTGCTTTGCCTGTTTGACTAATGTGGAGAGCATTGCTCATAGCCACCAAATGCCTTCCAGTTACCAAAAAGTCCATGAACAACATAAATCAAATCTAGACATAAGGAACAGCATCTCATTGGATAGTATCAACAGAGGTCTAGAAAATAAATATAAATTTAAGATGGATAAGAAAGTACCTTAAACATATGCAAAATCCAGATGGGGAGAATTATTCCACAAAATCCAGAAAGGTACAGTGACTTATTTAGTGTTATTGCAGCAAAAGGTTGCCAGAACTGCAAACTAAGGACCCAGGTATTCAAACAGTCCACAGGAATTTCTGATTGAATCTCTAGACTGCAGTGTTCCACAGGAGTCAACAGCACAAAAAGGGCCAGTATTGTAGGCCAATAAACTCCCCAGATTTCAGTGACCATTGTCCTTCCTCATGTAATGACTGTTTTTATCAATTACTCTGCTTGTGCTTTAAAAATATAAGATCACTAACACTGCAAAAAATGTTTATTACTGTCACAATTGAATTTTAAAACCATAGAAAGGATATGCATTCAAAATCATACAATATAAAAATTTGAAATATGCTGGTTGAAGGAAGATAAAAATTTACTGTCAACTGCTCATAATTTCTTGACTACAAATTTTCTTTGTTTCCAGAATGCTGGTCATTTGTCCTGTCTCTTATTGTCATTTTCTTCACTTAAATAATTCTTTGTTTATTCAATTAATAGTCAGTGTCTGCTATGGACTCATTCTGGGTTAAGTACTTTGCAGGCAGCATATGAATAAAACCCCTGAACTAGGGATTTTGCTTTCTGAAAATTCACCCTTCAAGATGCAAAATGCTTTTGTTTTGAATAACTTGCCCTTGAACTTCTTTGAAATAGATTCAGTTTATATGCCCTCTTTATTATGCTAATACTACTATAGTATTATGCATGCTATTTATTTGATCATCTTTTTTTTTTTTTTTTTTGCTTACTGTCCATGCGTAGATCTGTTAGCTTAGCTTACAATTGCATTTCTATCAGCATTTCTTTTGGTACAACACATTCTTTCATTGTGTTGTATAGCTTCCCTTGTACTCTTTATTTTTATTTGTTCAATATACTTTCAGCCAAAAGATGGCACTGCAGGAGAAAAAGTGAGTTAAGTTTCAACAAGTTGACTCAATAGTAAATGAATTAGATCCAAGGGTTCTCTTTCAAGACTAAAAATATTAATGAATTAGAACTAGCCAATTCCAAAATCTATACATATAGCAGCACGTAAACACATAATGAACAAAATCCCCCAAGAAGACTAGTGAATGCCAATTGCTTTAGGTTACTAAGAATATTAACATTTCTTATTAAGATTAGGATAATCTCAATCTTAATGTATCCCAACAGATACAATTATTTTTCAAATTATTTTGAAGGATGTATTGATTAATATGTATCTACTGGGACCAGAGATATAGCATGGAGGTAGGACTTTTGCCTTGTATGCAGAAGGATGGTGGTTTGAATCCTGGCATCACATATGGTCCCCCAAGCCTGCCTGGAGCAATTTCTGAGCATAGAGCCAGGAGTAACTCCTGAGTGCTGCTGGTTGTGACCCAAAAAACAATATATATATACATTATATATACATATATACATATATATTATACATATACATTACACATATACATTATATATACATATATATCTGTATCTACTAGGATATAGATGATATGGGATTTTTTTACTACTTCATGACTATAGGTAAAACATGTATCTTGCAATTCTATTTTTTTTTGTTTGTTTAACAGCTTCTTCTGAATTAGAGATTTCACTGCTAAGTTGTTTTCCAATTTCTAGCTCCATCTTTAAATGCTCTTCAGAGTTTAATAAGACTTTCTGGATGAGATAATGCTAAAAGAGTAGCCTCTTCAAATATTTTAGAAACTAATGTACAGAGAACCAGATAACCCTCTTGAATAAAGTCTGCTCTTTGTGTTAGCTATTAATAATAAATGATGGTTTTCATATTTTGGTGTCAGCCATCTGGATGCTTTGGTGCCCAAGGCATATCATCTACTTTGCAAGAGCACCCCCCTCATGAATTATAATTATAACCTCTTCCTTTATGTGTTAACCTTACAAAAACCAAATAAATTTTACATGATTTTTTAGTTTCACAGGAGGTCTTTATAACTTGTAGAAATGTGTGTGTGCGAGGGAGTAAGGAGTTAGAAAAGTAAGCACATAGACAAGTTGAATGATTTTTTCAAAGTTCTTTAACAATGAACATGAAATTAACAGTCAGCTTCAAATTCTGGATTATAACTCAAAAACTGCACTTATGATTATAGCATGAACTTATTCCTATCAAAATTATTATATTCAAGGACCAAATGTCAGAGATAGTGAAGTAAAGAATACTGAAATGTTATTGTACACTTTCACTATAGAGAACTACAAGAAAAATTTTACGAGGGCTATATCTCTTTAGAAGACATATAATAAGATTATGTCTCTTACAAATTACTAAAAGTTATCTAGGTTTTTGGAGGGATTGAAAATAAATCTATAAACATTAAATTGATGAGCTCAGTTATAACCACAGAATATATTAGCTAAAAGGAAGGGGTTCCACTCTGCTTGTAATATGTTTTTAAGTAAAATAAACAAATATCTACATGACCCCTAATTAAAATAGCTTCCCCATAAATATTATGATATAATAGAAATTAGAAACGCAACCATGAAGATGCATATATCTAAAAATGTGTCTTCAGTCCACTTGTAAGGGAGAACACACTTCACTGATGCTAGAAACCATTCTTAAGTTGGCAAGAGATACCACTTTCTTCATAGGCTAGATGGTGCTGCCAATAGATTTAGGCAGATTACAATGAAAAAAAGAATGGCAGGTTGACAATTTAATAAAATATTTTAGAGGGTAATAATTTACATTTTGTAAAACTACTTAGAAATATATGTTTATTTCCAAGGGGACACTCACATTTAGGACAGAAGCAATATTTCTGAATAAATGAGTGAATTGATGTAACACTAGCCTAAATTCAGAAAAGTTAAACAGGTGAGATACAAAGCACATTGACATTGTCTTGAATGAGTGAAATGTAAATATAGGAAAATGTCTACTCATGGATTCTGTTAGTTTCTAAACATATTGCTAGACGCCAATGCATCTTTCTGGATACCAGAGTAGAATGCACAATAGTGTTTGTTGTTTTTTTTTTTTGTTTTTTGGGCCACACCCGTTTGATGCTTAGGGGTTACTTACTCCTGGCTAAGCGCTCAGAAATTGCCCCTGGCTTGGGGGGACCATATGGGACGCTGGGGATCGAACTGTGGTCCTACCTTGGCTAGCACTCCTTCCTTTGCTAGCGCTTGCAAGGCAGACACCTTACCTCTAGCGCCACTTCTCCGGCCCCTCTGCACAATAGTTTGAGGCGTGTAGGACATTTTATAGTAATGTAGATTTTGTTAAATATTCATTAAATAATTGACATGTTCACCGGGCACTTTTTTAAACCTGATACATTGTCTTTATGTATATAACACTATTAGAGGTTTTGTTACCTTTCTCAACCCACAGATGAGAAATAAGAAGCACTCTAATGTTCATATAGATTGTTCATGCAGATGCAAAGAGGTTCAGCTGCTTAATACCTGTATAACTTGTGGTCATTTGCTTTAAGTACTCATTAAATTTCAAGTAAAATATGTAGTAGATTTCCTCTCGCAAAGCCTTTTTTCTTTTTAACCTGTCATCAGATTTTGGATGAGGTTATGTTTAGAATGAGAATGAAGGTATCTAGATAAGCTGGGCTCCTAAAAAACAGGACAAATATTCTGGTGGACTGGAAGTCAGATAATCAGATTAGGTTAAAATTGTCTTTTTAAAGACAATGTCACTGGCTACTGAGTTGCTTACTTGGATCAATCTATGTGACAATATTAAGTTCTGGGGCCAGAGCAGTGGCGTAAGTGGTAGGGTAGGGTATCTACCTTGCATGCACTAACCTAGGATGGACTGCAGTTCGATCCCCCAGTGTCCCATATGGTCCCTCAAGCCAGGAGCAATTTATGAGTTCATAGCCAGGAGTAATCTCTGAGCATCACTGGGTGTGACCCAAAAACCAAAAAAAAAAAAAAAAAAAAAAAAAAAAAGGAAGGAAGGAAGGAAATATTAAGTTCAGAAAGGTGAAATTTTATGTATGGAAATTATATTTTGAAAGCTAATGGTTGTTTTTTTGAGTTTTGATACATGAATGAGGATAGAGCTTTGATAAACTAAGAATAAAAATATCAGGTAAGAAGTAAACATAGAAATATTATAAAAGCATCCTATAATGAACAGCCACAATATATAAGTATAGTCAATTAAAGCACCTCTTTGAATATATGTATCATAATCAATAAAATTCAGGTATTAAAATTTATAAAAATAGATGGTTAAATGTGGCAGAGAAAGCAAGATGTGTATTCCTTCATTAGTTATTTTGTATAAATTTAGATACATGTGGCATACCTATGAAGATCATGACAAAATACTCATAGATAACGAGTGGTTCATACACTAAACATCCAGTGGTCTTTGTGATCTCCTGCACAAGGTGTATATGTGTATTTGTGTGTATGTGGAGAGTAAGGGGGGGGGAGATTAAAATGAGAGATTCAAAGAGAAAGAGAGGAAAAGAGAGAGATAGAGGTGAGATGAGATGAGAGAGGGAGGGAGTGAGGGAGGTAGAGAGATAGAAAGAAAAAGAGAGAAAGCGAGAGATCAACTAAGAGCATCAAAATGATAGACTTCTGGGGAAGAAGTTTTAACTTTTCAGCTTCTATAAAACAAACTTTTGTGATAGTCATGTTCTATTGAACTCCTGAACATTAGAGATATTAAACTGCATGACTTTGCCACAGCACATATCTACACAATCTAAGGTTTAAAGGGTCTCAGAAGATTTTGCTGGTTTTACTCTTCATAAAGAGAAATGACTCACAGAGTCATTTTCTGATATGTTGAGGAGATATGAGCTCAAAATACAAGCTTATATCTGTTTCTTTTCCTGCAAAAGCAAAACCACTTTATCATTATATGATAAAGTACCCAGGTTTGTACAGTTTTCATTAGCAGACTTTTCCGTGGTCTCCATAAATGCAATTCAAAATGACATTGTGGAAATGAAGTCCAATTCTTCCTTCTCTTTTCTCAGACTGGGAGATCTACTGCCTTGAGATCTGAAGCTCTGCAGTGGGCAGGTCTGCAGCATACCCCCACTTTCTGTAAAACCATATCTTTTCTAGATTGAGTGCAAGGCTTACAAGACTGAGGTAAAAACACCTCCACTGGAAAATACCAGGTGAGGCAAATCTGAATGCAGCCTTCTGTTCTTGGAAAGATCCAGATTTTTCCAGAGTCCTCTTTTAAGTTGGAAGTTCTCACCAAGTAAAGTCCTACGAGGCTCTAAATGAGTTCTAGTTTTATTGTTTGCCATCTACAAAAGTGGCTACGTTTTGCTTTTGAACAAGGGACAGTCACTACCAAATTGCAGGAGGCCCTGATATTGTCCCTAAGGGCGCATAAAGACCAGGTAAGCTCGGGGCTACACTAGGTAACCGGGACCAGGACGAAACTAGAAAGACACGGCCAGCCTGTCCAGAAGGACCGGATCGGTGGTGCAAGCGGTAAGCCTTGCCCGTGCTAGCCTAAGAAGGACCGCGGTTCGATTCCCCGGCGTCCCGTATGGTCCCCCCAACCCCCGCAAGCCAGAAGCGATTTCTGAGAGCATAGCCAGGCGTAACCCCTGAGCGTCGCCGGGTGTGACCCAAAAACAATAAAAAGAAAAAGAAGAAGGACAGGTCATTCTGCGGTGGAGGTCCAGTCCGAGACAACTGGTGAAGCCCCTGACCAGAGAGAGAGAGAGAGAAAGAGAGGCAGGGTCTAAGCCCGCGCGCCCTGGCACTCGTAGGTCCGGTGAGCCCAGCAGGCCTGGGGCCGGGCTAGCCGGGCAAGGGCGGGCTCTCCACGCGCCGCCCTAGGAGCCGAGGTCCCATTGGCCCCGGGGCGCGCCTATCCCGGAGTGTGGATTCCAAAGTTTCATTGAAGGTGGAGAAGTGCGCGCCCGCGGGGATCGGGCGCTGCGCCGCCTGGGCGAGGCTGCACGGCGCGGCTGCGGGGCCGAGGGGAGTGCTGGCCCCCGGAGGGCCTTTCGTTTCCTCTTTGCTTGCTTTATTTTTTAAACTGAAGCGGCGGAGGAGGCCTTTGGAGCTGGACTCACGGCTTGCGGGCTTTTCCTCTCGATTGTTGTCGACGCACGCACGGTTCTTGGAGCGAGAGATTGATTCCTATCAAGGCGCCTTCGCCCCGGAGCCGGTGCTGCCGGGCATGCTTTTGTGCGCCCGGTCCCTCTGGTCCAGCTCTCTTGGAAGCCAGCCTGGGGGACCCAGAGGTTGAGCTGCACGGCCGCGGGACGGCGCGGGGCCCGCGAACACCTCTGGGGAACCGGGCCAAGCGCGGCGCACGGCTGTCTGCGAGAGCAGAGGACCAGAGCCAGGTAGCCTAGCTCCCGGCGCCGGGTGCTGGGGATTGCGCGCACGAAACACCCCGGTAGCCGCACATCAACGCCCCAAGCTGACAGTCGAGAGGACCGCACTCTTCGCTCGCCCCCTTTCCTCTTGGCGTCGCATCTGCAGGAAGTTCCCAGGTTGATCCCCCAGTTTCCAGAGCTCCCAAAAAGGGCACCGACGGAGAACCAGCAACCCCTGGATTCGTAATTGTGCATTTGATGGGCCGGCTAGGGCGCCTCGAGAGGGTGTCCGGGGAAGTCTGCTGAGCCGCGTCGCGTCCTCGGAGCGGACTCTAAGGCGGTGGCCCACGCCCATGCGATGCTCCGGCGGCTGCGGGCTGCCGGCGGCAGGAAGCCCTAGGGGAGCATGGGTCTGACACCCTGACCCTAGGTCCATCATCCCAAGCTCCAGCAAGCTAGCCCGACGGGATGGCCTCGGAAGTGGTGTGCGGACTCATCTTCAGGCTGCTGCTCCCCATCTGCCTGGCTGTAGGTGAGTGCTCTCAACGTGCCATGGCCCTTTAGGAAAGGGTCCAGGGGGCGCTGGGTTGGGGTGGGGGGAGTGTAACGGGGGGGGGGGGCTCAAAGCAAATCGAAGTTCTGGACTCCAGTGCTCTGGGTTCCATTCTAGTGGCTCCCACTGAGCTTTGGGTGCTGGTGTCATAAACACATGGGCTCGCGCTCTCACCTCCCAAGTTGGGGCGCAAGATCCGGCCTGTCTTTTCTCCATTCAGCTCTAGAGTCTCTGGGATGGGAATCCTCATGACTGGGGACTCTATTGAATAGAGCCTTATGTGGATTTTTTTCCTTACACTTGGAAGGGAGTTGTAGACACCTGTCTCTTCCCACTTAGTGCTTTCCCAAGCATCAAAGTGGGATTCTGCGATGGGAGGTGCCTTTTGCACCCCTTCACACAAGGCAAGTTCCAGAAGCACTTTCTGACCCCTTCCTAATCTCTCTAACTGGAACCTGAGAAGTGAAGGTCTTAGGTAGGTTTTACAAGGCAAGGAGGGAGATGTTGGGAAAAGTGTTTTGCAGTATCTTCTTTCTTTAACCTGTGCCCTTGTGCCTCTGCAATAAAACTTGGGGTGCTGAAGCTGTATGACGTGATTCTCAGGGTCTTGCAGAGCGGACAATGAAACTGAAAGGGAGGACAAGCAGTGAGCCTCGTGGACTTTCAGTCCAGGATCTCCTGGTTTCTTAATGGGTGGCCAGCAAAGCTGTGTCCAAAGGAGATACAGACAGTATGCTCAAACTGGCAGAGTTCCTGAGTTTCTCCACAATAAGTTACCAACCCTGGTGTTTTTTTCATCTATGCCTGCCATTGTCCTCCCAGTAATTAAGTATTATTAGAACACTTTCTCTGTGATGATGACTGTATTTACTCAATGAGGATTGCTTGGGTAAAGAAGGTTCCCACTCCCACCCCATGTGCATTTGTAGAGTTGGAGGTCACAGGACCACACTTGCATTCAATGCTTCACTTGTGAAGTAAACCAAAGGGATATGCTGTCCTGTTATTTAAGACTCAACAGCCTCTTGGACGAGAACCCTAGGCGGAATCAGAACTGAATGAAGTACTGGTGTCTTCTTCTACCTGGTCCTGTGCAATGGGTGGGGCCAACCTCCGCCTTGGCTTTCATTTTGTCTTTTGTGGCCTTTTGCCTTCCTAGATAGAACCAATTTGCAGAGGTTGTCCTTAGTAACTATTCATGAAAATGGAGAGCTACAGCATCAGTGAAAAGGATGTGGATCTTTGCTTCACCAGCTTATTTAGGTTTGAAAGAAACAAGGTGTTTTAGAGGCAGTTTCTAGGACTGGGGATTATCCCTATAAGAGAAGCTACTGGCTCTAGAGAAAGTTAGTGCTTGAATATTTAACTAGGGAACTAGGTGAGATTGTCCCCAAGAGAGTGAGTGGTCTCAGAAGAAACTACCTTCCTCTCTGTGCATTCTATCCATCCCTATACCCCCCTCCCACCACTGTCCTGATCTCTTCTGCTGACCCCTCCTCTTCTCCCAAGCATCTTTTCGAGGATCTTGTTCCTAGTAACAGCTCTAAGACTGGGAGAGTGGTTACCTGCTGCCAGTGCACTTAGGGTGGGGGGATAACCACCAAGAATATCAGAGATGACACTGGAGGAAGTTCCATATTTGCACCTACCTTCTCAGGGATCAGGCCATTTTGATTAGACCTGTGGGCCCTTTCAAAGCCTTCCTATGGGGAGGTAGAATTCTGCCTGGGGATAGGGGGAGAGAGAGCTGCCATAGTACACTTTGATCCTAGTTCCTGAGGCCAGGACCCAAGCTCTGGAAGCAGTGAGCTGTTCAAGACAGATCTCAACTAGCCACAGCCCTTCTCCTGCCCTTTCTTTTTGATCTGCAGTCTTTGGCCACATAGTAGAAGGCCTTAGGATTTTTTTTGAGTCTTTCCTGTGTGAGCTGTAGGGCAACCTGATAGTCTAGATAAATCTAGACTTTCCAGCTTATTCCTTTCCATCTCTGGGAGCAGAGAAGTTAATGCGTGGGACTGTGTGCACTTGAGAGGGTATTTCCTGTTATCTTCAGATCAAGAGACACTGGAAACCCCCAGTTTAGTCTAGAGCTTTCTTCCACCCATGTGGAAGGCAGGCCTAAGGAAAGGTCACAGACTTGGCCTCAGATCTGACCCCTGTCTGGAAAAGAACCAAACTTCTGGATAGAGCATTGGGAGAGATAACTAATCCTGCAATGCCCTTTTTTACTGTTAGCTGTTGCTTAAGGAAGACATCTCACTTCTGAAGAGTAAGTGATCTCTAATCCCTAGGCTTGTAAGGGGGTAAAAGGAGCAGGGTGATGTCTCTTGATTTGAATGTGCAGTTCTCTTTTACAGGAAGTGGATATTTTCAAGGTTATTGGAGGGTTTTCAGGTCTGCCTATTCCCAGGGTGCTATTAAATCAAATATTCAGGTTTCCCTAATATCCTGGGCATGGAGAGTGCAATGATCTGTTTGCCATTAGAATTGATTTTTACATTTTAGCCATCTATTTTTATATCTGGCCAAGGCAGCCCTCAAAGCCAAGCCTTTGCAAAAGCTCATGCATTTCTCTTTAAACCCATTTCTCTATTGATGTTGAAAATTTTTCTGCCGAGATGCTTTAGTCTTTTTGTCTTGTAAAGGATGATAAACATTAACTACCATGTGTTTAAACATGATGCTTGACATTTATTTACCCGTAATAGAATGTACAGAGAAGTAATAAAAGAAATCAAGACACCTGAGTGTTGAAAGTAAAGCAAAGTATTTCTATAAGTATGTTGCTTACCATTGGACTATCCAATGTCTGAACGGTATAGAAAATATTCAACATCTCCAAGGATTTTCATGAGTCTTTGAGGAGCCATTTTGTTTTTTTCTAAAGAAACAACAATAACTAATCAAAACAAGAGGTAGTACAGCATGCAAAGTGCTTTCTTTGTACCCAACTAACCTGTTTTTGATATATACTCAGTACTCCATATAGTTTGGTCCCCCAAACACTGCCAGGAGTGATCTCTGAGCACAGAGCCAAGGTTAAGTCCTGAGTACTTTTTGTTCAGGTTCAAACAAACAAAATAGATGAAATGCAAACCCTTACATTTCTATAACATTTCCATAATAATATTTCCATAATTAATTATTATAATTAATATTATACTATTTGACAATTGTTTAACACTTTGGAAATATGTAGACATGGATTTTATTCTAATTGATTTTATTGCCCTAGTCATTCTAAGCAATTCTTATGGTATGCAGTTATTCTTGGGTTTGAAAATGGGTTGACATCTTTCTATTCACACGCTCTGACATATTCATCTTACCTAGTGTTGCTTGAGCTCCCTTTGTCTTAACATGTTTAATCTTAGAAGTTCAGTGGTTAGGTAGTGCAGACATTTTCTGGGTGGGAGGAGAGCTCATTTGGACAGAACACAAAACCAAATGGGCTCTCTTACTTGCCATTTTCCTAAATTAAATTATCTAAATCAAGTAACTTAGTAAAGAACAGAAAGGAACACAAGACTATATGGAACATAAAAGGAATCAACTAGTCAGCTAGTCCCCTGAGAGGAAAAAATGCCCTTAAATGTTATTGCAAATTCAAGTTGAATATCAAAAATTTCCTTCAGAGCTAGTTGTGTTATAATCAGAGTACAGGATCTAGAGAATAGTAAAGAGATTAAGGTGTTTGCTTTGCAAGTGGCTGAACCTGGTTCAAATTCCCACTGCATATGGTTCTATAACATCCTCTCCTGATTCTGTCCTTTGCTGTGTGATCATAAAGTCATTTTCACTTGTTTTCTTCTTATTGTTGTAAAATGGAGATATGAACACTTTATTTCTTATGAGGTAATAGCACTACATAGCACTACATATCTATGACACACTATTATTTTTAACATGCTGCAGGTGCTCAAAGGGGGACGTTATTACTAGATTTCTGAAGAGGGTAGAGGAACATAGATCTAGGAATGTCTTAAAAAATCATCAGTGTGAGGTTCATAAAAAAGACAAATTTTTTATTTATATTTTAATTGATATCTTTATTTAAGCACCATGATTACAAACATGTTTGTAGTTGGCTTCCAGTTATAATAAAGGACACCCCCATACACCAATGCAATATTCCTGCCACCAATAACCCCCATTTCCCTCCTCCCCACCTCCTGCCTTTTTTTTTTAGAAAAAAGTGCTAGGCTCTTAACAAGTTCATATGACTTTGTACAGATATATGTGTAGAAGTATACTCATACTGTGTATTTAAGTAAACTGTGTATTATACTCACTTGTGTATTTAGGTAAACCTGATTAAGAACAATATATATTGTATTGCTTATATTGTATTTATTGAAATGTTGCAAAATATTTCAATTTATATAAAATGTAATACTTTTTCTTTATTTTGGGAATAGGAATAAGCTAAATAAAATTAAAAATACCCTATACGTCTGAGGCTAAATACAGTTATAGTGGGAAATATTTACAATATATTAAGTGGTAAACCTACACCTAAATCAGGCATATTTTATTTACCAGACCTTTCTTTTCACCTTTAAGACCATTCAGTGGTATGACCGAAAAGGATGGGATTTGAAACTATAATTAACTATCTGAGAAAGTGCTTCTGACAGACTTTTGAACAGTTTTGTAATTTTTAAATGTCCAATAATTATTATTAATAGAATTACTGAGACTTTATTTTATGTGACTCTGAACTTAAAAGATAAATGTAATTAAAGTGAATAGATTTTATTTATTTACATGGCTAGTTTGGGAGTTAATTTGCAATCCCTATAATTTCAGCAGTCATCTGGTATGTGAAGATTTTTCTAATGCTTTCAAAGCAATACACCCATGCCTTTATCCACACATATACCTACATAGAACTCCTCAACCTCCCAAAAAACTCTGAAGTGTCTCCTTCTGCCCCTTTAGACTTAATCCTATTAAGTCTAAATTATTAAGTCTAAACACTAACACCTTTTCTTCCCCTCCTTCTTGTGTGGTTTCTTCAGTGTGAGCTATTTCTCAGTTCCTGGGCCTTCATATTTCCAGGGAGGCTGCTGGGACCACTTCTCCATCATTACATATTCTGTCCAGCACAGGTACTTTGTTCATATATTCCTCAAGGTTTATCTTTAGTCCAGGTTATTTGAAATATTAATTTTGGGTTAATATTCTTGAATCACATACGAGTGTTAGGACCTCAAACCTTCAATTTGGATTTTCACTCACTTCTTGTTTTTTTCCACATTACTTCAGCTTCTGCTCAGAGCCATCCACAATCTTATCTATATTTCAAAGTTACTTGGAGCTCTTCTCAGTCAAGTCCATCTCACTCTTACCTTGGTCGAGCCAAGGCAAACCATGGTTGGTATTTCACCCTCAATGCAGTTCTTTTCCAACAGCCTAGAAAATTTGTGTTTCTGGGCATTAAGAGATTAGATTCTTTTTTCTAGATGAGGGAAGACAGTCCAAACAGTACTAAGCAAAGATGGTTTATCTTTTTTTCATAAGTACTCATCTCAATATATGTTTCCTAGGGTAGAAAAGTCTTCTAAGAAAACTTTATAGCTCACATTGAGAGTGCATTTGTAGGTGATGAGGAGTTGAGGGGCAGCCTAATGTATACAGTTTCCCAGGCTCTGCAGCTGTCTACTGGTGCTGTCTTGAGGGTGTAACATTCTGGATCAAGATAGCCAGTTTCCATGTCTGTGTCAAGCTAAAAGACAGAGGAAACAAAAGCAGTGAAAACATATCTTCCGCTTCTAAAGCCAACCTGAAAGTAGTATGAATGTTTTCTACTCATATTCTTTTAGCCTAGATTTAAGTATGATCTTCACCTACCCAAGTGCAAGGGAAACTAAACAATTTCATTTTTCTTTTGACTGATGATATGCTGAGATAAAAATGAAGATGTGTCCATGTGGAAAAAGAGAATAAATAAAAGCAGATACAAACAATGGAGATGTCAGTAATTTAGTGTGCTTTGTTGTCAGTGCTAATTTCTCTACCCACTATTTTATGTTTGCTTTCACACCTATAATTATCCTCAACAAGATCCTAAATGTATGGTGAAAAGTATGATGAGGAGGTGCATAACAAATACAATGACTTCATGATTTTTGTTAATTCAAACAGATAGTGAAGTAAGGAATTTATGTGGCAATGGTCATTAAAGTATGAACTGTATACATGACACAATGTGTATTTAAAGATCTCACCTTTACTTCTTTGTAGTTAGGTTTCTGTCATCTGTGGAAATATACTGTGTTGATAAACCCCCGGTTTCTTAGCTACAGATCTTGTTTTGACAAAATGTAGCCTGTTAATTCTTCAATTATTACCTCTGGAAGATAATTTGATAATAATAGTATGTAGTCATTGAGGATCATTGCAAGTCTTAGTTGATAATATTGTAAAGTGTTTGACCCCAGTACCTTCACCCACACTAACTATTCAATAAATCTTAGGCTTAGTGATTAGTTTATATTTAGAACTTACTATTATTATTAGTCAAAAGTTGTTTGAGGAACTTAATTAGAACTTCTTCAGATACTTTACATGAATAGACATATGAAGTTCCAGTCAACTTGTGAGGAAGCTTTGGAACAACCGATCTGCCCCACGGCTTTGCCTTATCAGATGTTTTAAAAGTTCATTGCTCATTGCTAACTTTGAAATTATGTAGTACCTTCTTGGCTTCTTTAATTTTACCCTGAATAAATGGTTTCCTCTCTTTTTACCTAGCCTTGGTCCAGATTTCACAGAATTTTACACTGTTTTTTGTCAGAGGCTTTATGTAATCCTTCAGAATCCCTGAACTAGCTATTAACATGTAGTAGAAACCCAAAAATAAATATTTTAAACTATATTTCTATAATTACAAAGAATATGAGTCTTACATTTCAACTTCAGTCAAGGGTTTTATATATAATACAGTGAAGAAATATTTGCTCTGAGAATAATCTAGCCCTTGTAGAAATTGGAATCATTAAATGGTCTAATTTACACATGTTATGACAGTCACTAATCTGAATCTTACCATATGACAGTGAATTATTCTTAATTGTTTTGCAGTGAATAAAGAATGATGCACCCGTTTGACCGGTATCATCCTTGAACTGCATATTATTTTTTAAAAATATTTTCAGATCTCCTGGAACCACACAAATTGATCTGTTTTCTATTGTGGTCAAATTAGATAGATCAGCAGTTTTGACCACAGGTTCACAAAAGGAGGAAGAATGTAGAACCTTCACACTCTCATAAGCTCCATAAAAAGAATTAGACATCCATGCACAACTGAGAGGTTCCTGTTCCTGCCACTACTTTCCTGAGATTTCAGGATTGTTCCTGTATATACGGTCTGTTCTGGCATTGCGATAGGAATGTATACTGCTAGAAAATCTAGTCAGTGGATATTTGGCCTTTTGTCTCAAGGTCCAATAAACAAGTTTGATCTTGATAATGAGTTATGTGACTTCATGACAATCTTAGAAAATATGGTGTTCAAAGATAAATATTTGCTTGATTCCTCAGTAATATTCTTGCATGTTGTTATATTACACCGATTTTAATTACAGTATTTGTTTTCATTACACAGTTAGAAGGTAGGTATAGATTTAAAATAATACATTTTTATTTTTACTGACACTCCAGATTTTTTATTTATCTCATTGACACTCTATTTCACTTGATCATAAAGAAAGGTAAGCATCTGATAAAAAATAATCTTAATTTTTACCAAGTGCTCAGGGCTTTTAAGGTTTTGAGAAGATTACTCCTAACAGAGCTCAGGGGACCATATATAATTGCCCCAAGGCCATACCTAGGCCAGCCACATACAAGAAAGCTCCTTTCCTGCTGTACTATCTCTCCAGCCCCAGAAACAACTACGTTTAATCATTCACAATTTATGATTTGACATACCTATAAAGAAAAATCATCACATTACAGATGAAATGATTGTAATTTAAAACGTATAAAAAAGAAGCCAGAGACATTGTACAGAAGGTAAGTATGAATTTGCCCTGCAGGTCACTATGTTTGAATCCTGGTTTGAACCTAGCTTGAACTAAACCACATGCTAACTTAATACCTCCAGAAATGATAGTAACCTCTTAACACAAAGATTTTAGTAGACCATAGCTCTGTTAGGTGTGGCCCCAAAACTGAATCAGAAAATATTTTAAAAGAAGTGTATAAACAAGATAGCAATCAGAACAAGATATTTTGAGTAAAGCAGTGAATTTGATCAGAATGTAACATTTTGATGACATTGTAGACCTTTTGAGATATTGGATAATGCTCTTTTCCAGAAAAGGAAATAGGTTTCTGTACAGAAACTTCAGCTGCATTTGAGTTAGTGAAGAGTCTCAAGAGTTCACTTATGGGTGCTGTTATCATTTGGGGTACATAAGCAAGTTGTCATGATATGAACTAGCAATGGGGGTGTGAGTTGCATATAAGATTATGTTGTGGGACTATGTTGTTGGACTATGAGCTAACTATGTTGTCTGAATTAGATATGGAGGCATAAATAATTGGGTAAATGTGAGCTTACTCTGGGGTATGAAAAGCTATGAGAGTGTGAGCCTGCTATTTGTGTGAGCTCTAGCTGCCAAGGATGTAGGCTAGCTATGGAAATGTAATATAGTGATGAGGGTATGAGTACTGTGGCGTATGTGCTAGCTATGGAGATTAACATTGCTATGAGGTGTGAGCAGCTATATGTGTATAGGGGCTACAAATTACTTCTTGAGAACTACTGTGAGAGTATGAGAAGCTAAGGTGATGTGGCCTAACTTGGGAGGTGTGAACTTCTTTGTGTCCCCTCTTGTTTTGGGCCATACCTACTGGTATTCAGGGGTTACTTCTGGCTCTGCCCTCAGAATTTACTCCCAGCAGTCTAAGGGTTCTATATGGGATGCTAGGAATTGAACCCAGGTCAGTCATGTGCAAAACAAATGCCCTACGTGCTGTGCTATTGCTCTGGCCCTGGGAGGTGTGAACTCTTATGGGATTAAGAGTGTTATGAGTATAGAAGTTAGTTATACAGATGGGAGTGTGAGCTACCTTGAGGGTGTGAATAGTTATGGATTAAGAGCTTGCTCTGGGATCCTTAGGATCCTTCTCTTTAAATTTTAATTTCCACTTCCTCACATTTCTCTGTTTGTACACACAACACCCACACACACACAACACCCACACTTGGTGCTCCTCAAGGGCTACTCGGATTTGAGCTTAGGTGTCACTCTTGACAGAGCGCAGAGGAACAGAACCTGTATAGTGTTGGGAAAGAATAACACTTAATTTGGCTACTGTTATCTTAAGCATTCCATTATCTCTTTGCCCCTATTTTGTTTATTAAACTAAAGACCTGTGCTTTGCCAGCTAAGATAATCCTGATCTTATTGATTTGGGGGCTTGAGGTATAAGTGCATCTGGTAAGCAATGAAGCATCCTGAGCAGAACTTGGCATGCCACCTTAGGACATTCAGAGTTGCTATGGAACATTCTTTCTTCGGCCTTTTCCAGTCAGAGAGATGATCATCTTTCTGTTTTCCATCTCATTCATTGGAAAGGCCATGTAATTACTTTAGACTATTTTCAAACATTAAACTACCTTGAAAATATCGCAAATTCCTACCATGGGTGTCATTTTAAAGACTGGGTAGATAACATTTCCCAGTAGGTTTCCCAAATTGGATATCAGTATATTTTGCACCATTCTTAGAATGAGAACATCTTCTCAAAGATAGTACATAGAAGAGAGTAAATCTCAGCAATTGTCTAATCCTTATGAAACTGGAATTGTCTATTCCATGCAATCATAGTCAGTTAACCTATTAGCTCTCATCCTGGAAGTTTTATTTTAATTGTACTGTTGGCCTTCTAAGAAGGAGAAATGTGCCAAACACTCTGTTTAGGATATAGTTGCAGTATCAAGTACTCTAAAAATAATGCTTATAAGCAGAATATGCATATAATGCATTTCATTAAGAACATAATTGAACAGTGAGAATTTATCAACTTTTTTAAAATTTCACTCACTTTAAAATTTTTCATTAGATTTTTCACCCATTTTCTAACCCTCTTTAATTATACATTTCCCATATTCCTAAAATAATGCAGTAATTCAAGATTATTTCATTGTGTACTTGGCCTTTCCTATCTCAAAATAGCCCTGGCTTTTGTTTACTCCAATGTCAAAGGAAAATTATGTTTGATATATATATTTTTTGCTGATTCATATGTCTTTATTACTTTTTTGCATTATTGCTTTCTAGGATTTTTTTACTCTGTCCCAGCAATAGTTTGACAACTTAAAAACATTCTATCTTTAAGTCCTTTAAATACTGCATTAATGTTTTCCCATCAGTACATTCCTGGTTCAATGATTGACATTTTGTCTCTATCTCAATTCACAATAAAACCTAAGAAAACTTAGATTTTATTTTTGATTCCTAATTTCTTTATTCTTCTTAGAAATAAGCAACCCAAAAAGAAAATATTTTAAAATAGACACCATTTATCTGGTAAGTAACTCCATTCTGAACTCAGGTATCCTTTTTCTTCTGCATCATTCACTTGATATAATGATCACTTGATCATTATATGCCCCTTGTGCAAATGAGTAGAAAATCTAAGTTCTATGTTTCTTGTCTACTCATTAACAATAAGGGAACTTCTATTCATTAAAGATCTCATATAAATGCCTCCTCTCACAATATGAAGCTCACCACAAAGAGTAGTGGTACAGTTAGGGAAATGACTACACTAACAACTATCGTGACAATCTTAATGAGTGTGAGAAGTAGAATGCCTGTCTCAAATACAGGCAGGGGTTGCTAAGGCGGGGGGGGGGCATTGGTGGTAGGAATGTTGCACTGGTGAAGGGGGGTGTTCTGTTTATGACTGAAATCCAACTACAATCATGCTTTAATAATCATGGTGTTTAAGGGGCCGGGCGGTGGCGCTGGAGGTAAGGTGCCTGCCTTGCCTGCGTTAGCCTAGGACGGACTGCGGTTCGATCCCCCGGTGTCCCATATGGTCCCCCAAGAAGCCAGGAGCAACTTCTGAGCGCATAGCCAGGAGTAACCCCTGAGCGTCACAGGGTGTGGCCCAAAAACCAAAAACCAAAAACCAAAAAAAAAAAAAAATAATCATGGTGTTTAAATAAATATTTTATATATATGTAAAAAATAGCAATTCTGAGAACAAGAATTTAGTGGTTAACAAAAGCAGGCCAATTTTATTTTCAACAATTATGGAAAATTAAGGTTTTTTTTGTTTTTGTTTTTTTAATTTAATTTTTATTTTGATCATAGTGGCTTACATATTGTTGACAATAATATTTTAGGTACATATTTACATAAAATCAGGGGGGGTTTGCCAAAGCAAAATGGGGAGATGCGATATACTTCCATGAAGAGGCCATGTGGATAGCCAACAGGCACAGGAAAAAGAATGTTTATTGTTTCTTATTATTAGAGAAAGGAAAAAAATGATAATGATATGTCATCTCATTGAGAAATACATATGTCAAAAAGACTGGAAATTGGAGTTGGAGTGAATACAAGGGAAAAGTGCTTACTTTGGCTGGGGCAAATGCAGGTTTTATTTCCAGCACCCCATATTGTCCCCCCAATCACTGTCAGGAGTGACTCCTGAGTGAAAGCTGGGTATAAGCTCTGAGCACTGCCAGGTGAAGGAAAAGAAGAAAGAACAGAAAGAAAGAAAAAGGAAAGAAAGAAAGAAAGAAAGAAAGAAAGAAAGAAAGAAAGAAAGAAAGAAAGAAAGAAAGAAAGAAAGAAAGAAAGAAAGAAAGAAAGAAAGAAAGAAGAAAGAAAGAAAGAAAGAAAGAAAGAAAAGAAAGAAAGAAAGAAAGAAAGAAAGAGAAAGAAAGAGAGAGAAAGAAAGAAAGAAAGAAAGAAAGAAAGAAAGAAAGAAAGAAAGAAAGAAAGGGAGGGAGGAAGGGAGGGAGGGAGGGAGGGAAAGAAGAGGAAGAAGAAAAAAAGAGAAGAAAGAGAAGAAAGAAAAAAGAAAGAGAAGAAAGAAAGAAGAAAGGAAGGAAGAGAAAGAAAGAAAGAAAGAAAGAAAGAAAGAAAGAAAGAAAGAAAGAAAGAAAGAAAGAAAGAAAGAAAGAAAGAAAAAGAAAGAAGATAAAAAAAGAAAGAGAAGGAAGGAAGGAAGGAGGAAGGAAGGAAGGAAGGAAGGAAGGAAGGAAGGAAGGAAGGAAGGAAGGAAGGAAGGAAGGAAGGAAGGAAGGAAGGAAGGAAGGAAGGAAGGAAGGAAGAGAAATAGAGGCGGAGATTGCACAGTGGGTAGGGTGCTTGCCTTGCAAGCCACCAACCTCTGAACGCTATCAGGTATGGCTCAAAAACAAGAAAGAATGAAAGAGGGGGTGATGGAGGAAGAAAGGAAGGAGTTAACAGTGTCGTCAGGGATGTGGTAAGATTGGCATCTTCATTCATTAAATTGGTGGGAATCTACCTCTTCCACATCCAAACATCATTTCAAAAGATTTATGTGGGGCCGGAGAGATAGCATGGAGATAGGGTGTTTGCCTTGCATGCAGGTTGGTGGTTCGAATCCCGGCATTCCATATGGTTCCCGAGCCTGCCAGGAGCGATTTCTGAACGTAGAGCCAGGAGTACCCCTTGAGCACTGCCGGGTGTGACCCAAAAACTTAAAAAAAATTATGTACAGATATATTTATTGTAGAACTTACTACAATAGCTAGGATATGGAAACTATATTTAACAACAGATGATGAATGGATGGAGAAGATGTAGTACATATATGCAGTGGAATACTATGGAGTCACAAGGAAGTTAAAATCATGCTGTTCAGAGCAACCTTGATGGTATGGGTAGCTACCATGTTAAGTCAAAAAGAACAGGGGAGAAGGACAAAAAGCAGATGACCTCAGTCATTTGTTATAGACAGAGAAACAAAACAAGGGAATAGACAATATCAAATAACAATCCCTTAGCAGATTAAAAACCTTGAATATCAAGTAAGGGATTGTTGGGGGTTAGTAAGTGGAATGATGAGGCGGACTGGAAAAAACATTAACAGAGGATCTTGGACAGTTTGATAATGGTGAGTTGAAGTAACTGTACCTACCCAAATCATATACATTACTATAAACATGCGGCCTAAATTGTAATAATATTTTAAAAACTCTCGAGTGCTTTTATTGCTATTTTATGGATAGAATTTAAGGACTTTATACTTTAAGTTTTGATGAACATATTTCTGATTTGAGATTTAAGTGATAACAAGTAATTTCTAAAAATTTCTTATGACATTTGATCATTGCACAACTTGAGAACGTTAGTTTCCAGTTAAGTTCCAACTAAGTTTAATTTATAAGGACTACAGCCAGGGGAGCAGGGGGAGGGTGTGCATACTTGGTAAGGTGAGATGGGCCAGAGGTTGGTTTTTTCGTTTGTTTTGGTTTTTGGTTTTTGGGTCACACCTGACAGTGGCGCTCAGAGGTTACTCCTAACACTGTGCTCAGAAATCTCTTCCTCGCAGGCTCAGGGGACCATATAGAATGCTGGGAATCGAACCCAGGTGCATCCTGAGTTGCCTACTTGCAAAGCAAAAGCTGTGCTATTTATCCTGCCCCACAAGATGGTGTTTTGATTCCTTTAAGAATAGATGATTGAGGGGCTGGAGAGATAGCATGGAGGTAAGGCGTTTGCCTTTCATGCAAGAGGTCATCGGTTCGAATCCCAGCGTCCCATATGGTCCCCAGTGCCTGCCAGGAGCAATTTCTGAGCATGGAGCCAGGAGTAACCCCTGAGCACTGCCGGGTGTGACCCAAAAACCACAAAAAAAAAAAAAAAAAGAATAGATGATTGAATTGAATAGATTTAGTGTTGTAGTTTTTTTTTTTAATTTAAATACTTTTTATTTTTTTATTTTTATTTATTTATTTTTGGTTTTTGGGCTATACCCGTTTGACACTCAGGGGTTACTCCTGGCTATGCGCTCAGAAATCGCTCCTGGCTTGGGGGGACCATATATATAGGACGCTAGGGGATCGAACTGCAGTCCTTCCTACGCTAGCGCTTGCAAGGCAGATACCTTCCTGGCCCCTTATTTAAATAAAAATTGGTGAGGGAAAAAAATTGGCGAGGGAACCTGTCTTTTACATAACACCTGTGGTGCTTGTGGGTTATCTTAGAGGTGCTGAGTCCCATGTGGTGCTAGGGGTAGAATATGGATCAGTTTCTTTTAGAAATTTTTAAGAAATTGAGTGAGCTGTTGAATAATAACATTAATAGCCTTGAACATGGCTGACCTGTGTTTGATCCCTAGCATTCTATTTGGTCAGTGGAGCGTGCCAAAAGTAATTTATGAACAGAGAGCCAGGTAAACCCTGAGCACCACTGGTGTGGCCAAAAAAACAAAAATCAAAAAGAGAGAGAGAGAGAGAGAGAGAGAGAGAGAGAGAGAGAGAGAGAGAGAGAGAGAGAGAGAAAGTGATTACACAGTCATTTTACTAAACAGTGATTTTTACAGTCTACATTTGACTATGCTAGTACCTATGAGAAATGCAAAATAAATGAATGGTTTTTCATCTATTTCTTCTCACTACTATTCTCCAAAATAAACTTTTCTTTTATAGATGAAAATGATATGTTTATATAGAATCTCTCATCTTCCCCAAATAATCAGACTAAAATTTATATTGAAGGAAAAATATCTATATTTGTTTTTATTTCTTTCTTTTTTTTTTTTTTTTGGTTCTTTTGGGTCACACCGGGCAGTGCTCAGGGGTTATTCCTGACTTTATACTCAGAAATCGCCCCGGGCAGTTACAGAGGACCATATGGGATGCCAGAATTCGAACTACCGACCTTCTGCATAAAAGGCAAATGCCTTACCTCCATGATATATCTCTGGCCCCTTAAAATATCTATATTTGTATAGATACAAATATTGTCAATTCTAAAATGGCATTAGAGACTATCATACCTTACACAATTTGGTACTATGTTTGATATTTTTGGTGAAATAAACATGATTGTCCATACATAATATAACATGAAACATTTATTTCTGGCTGTGCACTCAAAGTTTACTCCTGTTAAGGCTCAAGGATCACTTGCAGTGCTGAGTAATCAAATCCAGGCTAGCCATATGCAGGGAAAACACCTCATTCACTGTACTATATGTTTAGCTGCCAGAAAAGTAGATACGTTTTTAGCATTAATTAATTACTTAATATTACTTTCAGAGGTTATTTTAAATGATATAACATTGTCATATTGTTGGGGTTTTTTTTTACATAAAATGTCAAAATTCCTGTTAAGTATATTTTAGTTGTAAGTCAAATAGATTTTTAATACCTGTGTGTGGTGGGCAATGTTAGTTAAGCTCAATTCCCAGTCCAGTGTGAGTGAATTGTATGATCATGGTTTATTGGAATGTTTAAAACTGCATTCACAATTTAAACTGTGGCTGTACTGTCAACTCCTTGGTGGAATATCCAGATTCTATTAATTTCCAAGAAAGAAAATTAAGAGATTATAAATTTCATCACAGATCTCTTGTAATAAGATCAAAGAAAAACTCAGTAAGTTAGAGTTCATTTTGAACTTGTTTATAGACATTTGTTTTTAACGGAGTTTAAACAGAGTCTTATTGGATATTTTATCAGTGTGGAAAACAAATTATTTGCTCACTTAGAGAAGATTCATTAATTATAGTAATTTATTAATCCAATCAGGAAGATAAAATGCCCATGCAAGTTTCATCTGTGCTTTTCTATGGTCTCAACCACCAAATGGTGTGGTTTCAGAGAGGTCAAATCAGAGCAGAGCTTTATTCTCCCTGAAAATGAAATGATTATGATTAAACTGTGATTCTCACATTCTAATATTTTTTTGAATTTTTCTATTTTACTCTTAGTTCCATACTATGCCATAGACAGTCACTGCCCAAAATTAAGTGGTTTCTATTCTCATGCAAGCTGAACATCTAATATGAACTCAGTTCTCCTTGTACTTCAGCTTTCCCATATATTAGAATTATAAAAAATTTCTAAAGGGTTATCAAGATAATTAAACTTAGAAGTGACTTAAGTATATACTTAAATGTTAGATTTCCAGAATACATTATTTGCCTCTTCTACGAAGAACAGTCTGAAATATAAGAAATTGTTCACAATAGTTGATTGATTGATTGACTTTTAAAGTAAATTTAAAAAAGTGACTGCTGGTGCTGGAGCAATCACACAACTGGTAGGGAGTTTGCTTTGTTCACAGCCCATCCAGGTTTGATCCCCAGCATCTTATATTGTCCCTGGAGCCTGTCAAAGTATTTATGAGCACACAGCCAGGAGTAAACTATGAGCACCATTGGTATGGCCAAAAACAAAATGAAATAAAAAAGTGAGTATTTTCTACATTGACTATGCTAGTGCCTAGGAGAAATATAGAATAAATTAATGTTTTTCATTGATTTATTCTCACTACTCCTCCTCAAAGTAGGAGTGGACTTTTCTTTTATAGATGAGAAAGGTATGTTTAGATAGTACCAGTATTCTTTCCCAAATCATCAGACTGTACTTTATATTGAAGAAAAGCAGAGTCCCAAAGAACCTTTTCTATTCTGCAGGCTACCCCAACTATTTTCCCAAGGGACACTTGCAGAGTTAACTTTAGTACTAGGTACACACAGCAGAGTTTCTTCATGGGTTTTGGAGATTGGCTAGGTTCTGGATGTTAAAATGGACCTTAAGAGTCTGTGCCCCAATATGGAAGATGCCTAGGGCCCAGGGTGGAACCCATGGACCAGGGATGTTCAGGGGTCCAGGGAAAGGCCACCACTGAATTAGAGACCACCAATCTTTAGAGATACAAACAGCAAAGTAGATTTATCTCCGTGTTAGCTTGAGTAATGGCCTGTGTTTCTTATCTCTCTAGGCCAGTTGGCTACTAGCCTTGGAGGTCAGCCCTGTAGTGTGGGTCTGGCTGCCTGTTTTTCTCAGGGCTGAAATGGCTGTTAGGCCCTGGCCTATGATATGTACAACAATCAAGATCTCTAATTCCAGAGGTCTGACTGAAACGACTGCAACCGAGAAGATCTTCGGGTAACAAAATGAAAGACTTTATCCTAGGCTTCATCCTAGGATTGGGGCAAAAACCAAAACTACCAATTACAGAAGACTGATTAAAACAACAGTGATGGATCACAACTCTAAGAACTGTAAAGAAAGACTTTATCCTAGGCTCCATCCTTTGACCTGTACAAATATCAAGATCTCTAGCTACAGAGGCATGATTTTATCACTCATGACAAAGCAGAAAATTTCCAGACACCATAGAAGGACCTAGAGGAGAGTAAAAGAGCATGTACGGAGACTGTAGTTATTCCCATGACAATGTACTTCAAGGTGGAGAAAACCTGTGTCTCTTAGGCCAGGGGAATTCCCTTTCTAATCTCCCCAATATTTACTGTGCCTATGCAAGAAAAATAAAAAAAAAAAAAAGCACAAATAAAATTTTTTTATTTAGTTGTGCTACTGTTGTTGTTTGTTGTTGTTTTTTTCCTTTTGTGCTTTGTTTTGTTTTTATTTTCAGGACCTTGGTTATTGTATGGCTGCTGTCTATATTGCACTAGTGCTTTTCAAGTTTTTCGTTTGATTTTTTTTTTATCTTTTATCTTATTTATATCAGGGATGATGAACAAGTTTGAGACAAAGAGCCAAAATTTTAAACTGTAAGAGTCAGAGAACCACACCATGCAGTGACCTGCCAAAACAGACAAACATTCACACAAAAGCATATAATTTTAACAATAATCTATGAAACATATATTGCATTTTGCCATTTTGAGTGAGGGTCAAAATCCTGCAGTGATGGTGAGGGTGTGCTGCGTCCTCCACACTCAGAACTAATGGCAAGATGTGACACAACATGCTGGCCCATGCAGTTGTTCCCGAGGGATGGGAGACGGGATGATGCAGCCTGGGGGGCGAGACTCCGTGCTAGGAGGTCCCTCCTTAGAAGCAGCAGAACAAAATCCAAACTTGGCAAAGAGCCACAGTATACAAAATAACAATGAGAGGCAAAGAGCCGCATTCATTTTGGCCGGGGGCCGCATGCAGCTCGAGAGCTGCGTGTTCGCCACCCCTGATCTATATTTTTTGGTATTGTTGTTATGTTTTTCTTCCTTCTCTCTCCTTGCTCTTAAACTGATAGATATAACCTCTAGAAGGACTCCTCTCATTTTTTGCTTGTTTGTTTTTTGCCCCATTTATTATTATTATTATTATTTTTTCTTTCTTTTTCCTTCAAACAGAACCACACAACTTGAACGAGCTTGTTTTGCCCCATTAATGAAAGGGGGAAATAATGGAAGGTAACAAGACCAAACAGTTATATGAACATTAAGTAGAAATAAAAAAAGGATCAAACTTAAGCACCAAACCCAAAGACAAAGACAACAGAATTGATACCCAATTTACAACATACTAGACACAGAGAGAACCACCCTACTAGCAGCCTGGTGGGTAAAAGAGGAGGATATGGGATGTATGCTGGGAACAGAGGTGGAGGGAAGACAATATTGCTGGTGGGAATGCCCCTGATTCAATGTCACTATGCACCTAAACTATTACTGTGAAAGATTTGTAATCCACTTGGATCAAAATTTAAAAAATAAATTAAAAATATATGCTTTAGAACAGGGGTCTTCAAACTATGGACGTGGGCCACATATTGTATTTATTCCCATTTTGTTTCTTCACTTCTAAATAAGATATATGCAGTGTGCATAGAAATTTGTTCATAAGTTTTGTTTATACTATAATCTGGCCCTCCAACAGTCTGAAGGACAGTGAACTGGCCCCCTGTTTAAAAAGTTGAGGACCCCTGTTTTAGAAAGATGGCAAAATGATCAATAAGTAAACAGGTGAAAAAGTCATGCTGTAGCTTACTTAGAAAAATGTTGAGAGAAAGGTGTACTTAGAAAACAAAAAGAAATTGAGCTGGTGAGTAATTTTGGACAGACCACAGAGGAGATCATGAGAATCTGAAGCAATGACCAGGAACTTGAGCTGAGGAACTTGTAAAAGGAGAAGACAATGAAGGTAAGAACAAACATAGACCACACAGTTCTGAATAAAGTTTATTAAATAATATGTACAGCAAATGTAGTAAATGAACATATCTGGCAAATCAATTCACTGCAATAAAGAAAAATAAGTGAAAAGAAAAAAATCCAAAAGCAAACTTTATTTCTAATGCCATTTTAACTTATACTGCTTATACTACTGTTAAATTACTTAAATAAAAATTAAAACATCTTAAGGCTTAAATTACCCAAATAATCCTGAAATTCAAGATATTATAATACTATATCACACCACTTAAATTAAAACATCTTAAATCAAAACTATTCCTCCAGTTCCAATCAAACACTGGACATTGGCATATTCACTGTGTTACCCTCAGTAGCTTGTTCTCAAATCCTTAGCTAATATGCATTTGATTCTTTATCACAAGTATAGTGACCTATGGCTAAATTTTTCAGACAGAATGGAAAAATGCAACCCAGTTATTGGTGGGGTGATCTTGTGGCTCAGAGAATGATGCATATTAAATCTACTTTCTTTTTCCAAGAGATCCTTAATTTTTATTATGTTATTGTGGTTGGGAAATATTTTCATTTTACTAGGCTTTCAATATCTTAATTTTGCATTTGTGGTATATAACTCAAAAATTTCATAATTACATTTTAGACATACATGTATAAATAAAGACAAATTTCCTGGATTGCAAGACTGCAGAGCTTAGATTTGAATGAAAATTCAGAATTTTCTAATATTTTTGAAATAAAATGCTGTTTCTCAAAACTATTGCAACAGAACATTTCTCTCCCACATTCCTCTACCTAATCACCCTTTCAAATTCACTTGGTAGAGCCATTTTTTAATTTTATTTAAATCATTGTGACTTACAAAATTATTTATAGTAGAATATGAGACATACAGTGTTTCAGCATCAGTTCCACTACCAGTGTCAACCTCCATCCACCAATGTTCCCAGAATCCATCTCATATACTTCTTTCTCCACCTCCAATTCCACCCAGCCTGCCATCATAATGGCACCTTTTTAAGTTTGGGTGTCGTGATTTCAATGTTGTTTTTCTGGTCTGGATGTAATTCTATTTTTCCTTCATACTACTGTAGTGACTTCTGTCCCCCATTATTTCACATCTTTCTCCTCATCTAATCTGTTTCTTTTAGTCTCCTAACTATACTCTGGGGCCAAGAATGATCTAGGCATCCTTTTTTAAGCCATTATATTCCTTTATGCAGTTATTCTAAATACCACATATACATTGCATTGAGAAGTACACATTAGAAAATTCTGAAGGAATTTTGAACTAATTGGTAGACAAATGAAAGAATTTATTTGGGGATAAATGAGCCTTTCAGAAAGACCCCAGATTTCTTTTAAGATGTGGACATAAAGCCAACATTGACTGCTGATCACTGTCAACCTTACTAGGGCACAGAAATTAGAATGTGAATCTTTTTCTTTTGTGTGCTAAGTATCTTAGGCCCATTTGTTCTAAAAGCAAAGTAACCAAAGGAGAGAAATTCTTTCAAAAACTAAATATGCCAGATGTGTAGAATTCCTGAAACTACCCAGACTGTAATCATTTTCACAGTGAAAAAGCAACAAGTAGAAAGAAACTGGACCACTTCCTGTAGAATTCTATCATCTCAGATCGATTACAGAAGCTACTTCCTGACCGTCTTCCTCAAGTCTTTGGAAACTTGTATATACTCCCTTAACACACCAGCCATTTGAGCCTTTTTTTTTTTTTTTTTGACCAAAGTGAATTACAAATCTTTCACAGTAATTTTTTAGGTACATAGTGGCATTGAATCAGGGGCATTCCCACCACCAATGTTGTCCTCCTTCCACCCCTGTTCCCAGCATGCATCCCATATCCCCCTCCTGTACCCCCCCCCAGGTTGCTAGTATAAGTGGTCACCTCTGTGTCTAGCATGTTGTAGATTGGGTGTCATTGGCTTTGGATTTGGTGTTTAAATCTGACAATATTTTTTATTTCTACTTAATGTTCATATGGCTATCTGGTCTTGGTACCCTCCATTATTTCCCCCTCAGTTTGTGAGGCAGAACAAGATGGTTCAAATTATGTGGTTCTGTTTGAAGGAAAGAAAAAAATAATAAAATGGGGCAAAAATCAAACAAGCAAAAAACGGGAGGAGTCCTTCTAGATGCTATAAATATCAATTTAAGAGAAGAAAGGGAAAAAGGAAGAAAAACATAACAAAAAGTAAAAAAAATTAAAAAAATTAAAAAATATTAAACAAAAAACTCGAAAAGCACTACAGCAATAAAGACACCAACCACACAATAAACATTTGAGTTTTTTGACCAACGAAATCAGCTGTATTCTTTTGCTTTCAACCCTCTAAGATGCTCTTTTTGCAATTACAGGGCAGACTGTAAATCTCTAAGTTGGCATATCAACCGTATATTTCCTATACCTTTTAATTACATGGGAATTGTTTTCATCGTTATCTCAGTACAGTTCATATTGCTATAAGTCCTTTGTCTTCACTGCCACTTTCATAAACCTCCTCCCCTAGATCTCAACCTAAATGTCATACCTTAGAGAATTTTCTTCCTACTACCTAAACATCTCACACCCTGAACCCATTTTTTGCATTTATCCTCATGATATCCAATCTGCATGTTGAAATTTTAAAAATCGTTATTTTCCTCTCATGCGCTTTGATTTACCCCATTTTCCAATATTAGCATCTTGAAACAGACCTGTTAGAAACAATCAAACCATAGGTAAGTATGGCAGGAATATTCACGTAACAATGAAAATAGCATCTACCTGTTCATTTATTGCCTCTTTCATTTTGCCTTGGTTTCCTCGTGTGTAACATAGATATAACAATATTGCTGAGCAAGTAAGGCATTTAAAAACAGTATATTTACATAAAAGTACTGTTAATTATTCATATAGTATCTCATGCATATAAAGAAGTTAATAATTATGGTGATCTTTCATTGGTTTATTTAACAAATATTTGTCAGTGAATTGACACGAGTATGTTCTGGAAATTTAAAAAATGTACTTGACATGTTTTCTACACATGAGATTCTGCTTAAACTTCAGATAGCTTGGATTCATCATTGCACTCAGAATGTAGAACTCAGAATAAATCTGATATTATACTGTTGAATATATTGAATGATGATGATAGGGTAACAAGATACTGAATCAAATGTAGGAAAAGGAGTTTCTGATGCATGAACAAAAGGTTCACCAGTTTATCTGGAGGATATTAAGGTGGAAAAGACTTAACAATTTCCATATTACCTAGCTCATATTGTAATGCAAAACAGTAAGATAAAACCTCCAATGAGCTAAATGTTGAAGTAAGCACAGGATAAAGGGGAGATAATGCCTGGCTAATAAAACCACTATCAAGACCAATTTAAGAAAGAGATAGCACAGCTGTAGTGCGTTTGACTTGTAGGAAGCTGATCCAGGACCTGATCCCGGCATCCCATATGATCCCCCATGCCTGCCAGTAGGGATTTCTGAGCAGAAAATGGAGTAACCCCTGAGCACCTCCAGGTGTGACCCAAAAATCAGAAACCAACAAAACAAAACAAAACAAAACAAAAAACCCAAAAAACCCCACCTCAACAAAGTAATGAATCTCAAGTATGGAGTTTGATACCTGAGTTACCTTACTTGGATTTTGTAGATAGAGTAGAGGAGGATTTCCCAGATAATTCTAGCATCTTAGGGGCTCAGCCATCCAGCTATTCTGCAGGCAAGAGTGATCTAATGATTCATACAGACTGAAAGCTGAAAATATTTGGGGAATACATACTTTGATCTTGGCCAAATACAGCACTCCAAAGATAAGTCCATAGTCACTTTTGCTGAGCCACATTCTTCTAGTAAACTACATCTTTCCTCAGAATCTATGTACCAGAATTGCTCTGAAAGTCGATGGCTTCGTCGATATGAATTACTCTTTCTCTTGACTTATCTCAGTCATGCCTAGCAATGTTATTGAATTAAATTGATGAAAAGCATAAGCTGGCAAAGATGTCTAAACACTTCAGAAAAAATTGACACTGCTCAAAGAAAGCATCTGAAGTGACTAGAAGATTGTCCTGTTTGGGGTGAGTCTCTTTTTTTTTTTTTTTTGGCAAAGAACTACTTAATCCTAGATTTGAAGTGTCTTTCTTTCTTTCCTTGTGGTTACAAGATGACTTCTTAAAACTAGAATGCTCTTCTTTGAAGGATAATTCTTTATTTAGAATCAAGTGTCTTGGTTTTCTCAGATATGTTGAGGAAGCAGTTCAACTTAATGAAGTGTGGCGGTGTTTTAGTACCAAACAAGATTTTTTTGTCAACTAAACAGACTAATCCAGTTGTATATGTGATAGGAATGACTTATTTCCTTCCTCACCTATCTTGAGATAATGGCAAAAGTTGGATTTATAAATTGCTGGAATTCCACATTTATTATCTTAATTGCTATATAAATACTGATGACTTAATAAGTTTTTTTTCAATCTACCAGACATTTTGTAATCACAAACATTTTGCATATCTTGTTAACTCAGGATCAAGGAATGTTATTTTTGTTTACTCCAGAACCCTCCCCATCTCTTGTTCTAGAGCTCTGAATGCTGGCAGATAGCAGGCATTGTATGTATGCGTATTAGTGCATACACATATAATTGTATGTATATATACACATGTTTATTATTTTTTTCATTTAAGATTTGTAAGTGTACTATGGTAAAGTTGTCACTATTTTCATTTTAAATGTAGGAAATGAAAAGGAGAAAATAGGTTTTACCTAAAATTATGAAAACAGAAGAATTAAGTAACTTTTTTTGGTGCTTCAAAAATACGAAAGTGGTGAACCTAACTCTGGGTCTTGGATATCTTTTTTAAGTTTTAATCTCATAAACATTAATCTATAAGAAAAAAGTAATTCTCGGGGCTGGAGCAGTGGCACAGTGGTAGTGCATTTGCCTTGCATGCCACTGACCCAGGACGAATCTTGGTCTGATCCCTGGAATCCCATATGGTCCCTTGAGCCAGGAGCGGTTTCTGAGTGCATAGCCAGGAGTAGCCCCTGAGGGTCACCGAGTGTGGCCCCAAAACCAAAAAAAAAGTAAAAAGTAATCCTCAAAAAGATCAAGTCCTGGAAGTTTTCTCTAAGCAACATTTAGAAAGGGTCGAATGGGCATAGCCCACACACACCTGAACAATGGATACCATCTATGGAAGCAACCACAATTGTCTATAACATTACCAGGATCCAAGCCTCTACCAGGGAAGACCTACCACTGCTTTGGCATTGACTTACTCCAAAGAGTACTCCCAACACCCAGGCGACTCAGCAACAGTCTGCATGCAGGGAGATCGCTCCGCATTTAATGGTATGCTGAAACTAGAGGGTGCTTCATGTCAGCCTGACATCGATGAAAGAAATGCACAGAATCCAGAGTCTTTAAATATAAGAATCTGATACCAACAATAGCTAAAGTGTGAAAAAGTTTCACCGGGACCACGGAGAATGACTTGGGTTGGATAGACTTGTATGCCTGGAACCCAGAGTCGGTCTTATGCCAATAAACTTCTGGGGTGAGGCCCTTTTGTAATCAGGCCAAGGATTTTTTTCCATTTTCCCCATTTTTCTGGACCTATGAAAACAATGGCAATTGCCACTATCACACCTTTACTATATTTTTTACTCTTATTCTTTAAGGAAAAAAATACAATTTACTGAACTTAAATAACTGTAGTAGAATGCCTGTCTCGAATACAGGCAGGGCATGGGAAGGGGGAGGGGGTAATGTTACACTGGTGAAGGGGGTGTTCTGTTTATGACTGTAACCCAACTATGATCATGTTACTTAAATAAAATATATTAAAAAATATACATATATAAAGAAAGGGTTGAGAAAAAAAAAAGATCAAGTCTCATTAGTGCTCCTGGTCTGAATCTATTTTCTCTCCATCTGACAGGGTGATTGCTTAAGCTGAATGAATAAAAAGCAGCTCACTATTTAGATTCAAATACATTGCTTATTTGAGAAACAGGTGAAGGGACCAGGGTTCTTGTTGGAATTTTCTCAACTCTGCCAATAGGAAGGGCCTATCATCTTTCTGAGCTCTCACTCACTGATGAATGTTCTGACTAGATGTCTAGATTGTCTAGAGGGGCTGGTTGAGTAATGTGATGATGTCAGGAAGTATCCCTTTCTTGAATTACTTGTATGCATTAGGAACCCTGGACTACTCCTATAATTTTGGGTGCTTAGCATCCTGCACATCTTAAAGGGGGCATATATATCCTAAGGGATATTATATAGGAATTTCTTTAACATTTTAAGATTATTATTACAATTATATTTCTATGGCCTGATGCAACCAATAGTTTCTTGAATAATCAAGTACTTGGAGAAGATAAGTTTTAAAGTTATACATTGTCTTTCTATTAGGGAGCTCTTTTGTTATTGACTTTGTTATGATAAAGGAATAAAATGTTGTTATTGTAGAGGAATAAAATGTTCTCAGTGATCTAATTTCAAGTGTCATAGTCTACTAGGAAAATGCTGAATAATATTCATATATTTATCTGCAATTAGTCTAAAATGCCCCTTTTTAAATGCCAATGTTCTTTGAAAATATTTTAGGCCATTTATTTAATTTTATTGAGGTAATGTAATTTACAACAGTTTCCATATCATTTTTTATACTTACAGTGCTCCAGCTTCTTCCTGAGTGTCATTTTTTATTGTTCCCTACAGTCCCTTTCCTCTCGTCTTCCCTTGCCTTTGCAGCATGTGTTCACTGTTCTGTTAGCAGTTGCTTGGATTTATTTTCATTAGAGATTGTTTATTCACTTATATTGTTTCATTATATGTCACACATTAATAAAATCATTTGGTATTTTTACCCTTTTTTCTTATGAATCATATATCTTAGTATGACATTCTCCAATTCCATCCAAGTTGTAGCAAACTTAATGATTCTATCTTTTCTCATCACCAACTGGCATCTATTGGGTGTCTATATGTATTATATATGTTATATACTCTATATATCACAACTTGATTATTCATTCATCTGTTTTTGGGCACTTGAGTTGTTTTCAGATTTTAGCTGTCGTAAATAATGTTGTGATGAACATAAGTATAAATATTTTTGTACATTCGTGACTTAGTCATCTTGAGGTAGATGTCTTGAAAGGAGATTGTTGGGTCATATGGAAGTTTATTCTCTATTTTTGAAGATTTATTAATTGAAATGTTTCTCATTCATTTAATCAGCAAATATGCATTGAAGATTCCTGCTTTATAAAGGCCTAGCACGCTCTAGACTTAGCTATGCTTTAATTTATTTCTTCTTGTAGTATAAGACTTTAGAAATTTCTGTTTTGTGTAGAGATTAACTTTAATCACATTTTTATTCTTTCTGTTTTGTGTAGAGATTAACTTTAATCACATTTTTATTCTTGGAAAAGAAACACCAGAGTTTACCTAATCAGAGTGATCGCTAATTAATTTAATTTAGTGTAATTTTACTTATCTAAAAATACAGAAGTTTTTGGCAGATTGTTTTTATAATTAGCAAGTAATTATTTTTAAGAGAATTATTTATAATGAAAATATCTATTTTACATGCTCTGGTTTAAAGTTAGTATTATATTAAATAGAAAAGTAAAGTTCATTTGTTATCTTTAATGAAAGCTAATAAATAGTCTATGTGTATTATCAACTTTAATTCTCCAGAAATTGAATGATTAAGACAATATCTAAGGATTTTCACAAATGAACCTCATGACTTATTAGAATGACCCATTTGCTGCTCTTCTCTTACATGATTTTCATCAAAAACTCAAATATTGTTTTATTCCAGGAAAGGTCTTTGGCGCGTTTCATCTTCACCAGTGTTACTAATGCTTTCACCTCATTTTCGTTAATAGATAAATTCGTTTGTAAATAGTTATTTGAAAAATTCACTTAGGTTTGTTGCCTCTGTGATATGGATTCTATTTATAATGTCAGCATTAAAAGAAAATATGTAAGTAAGAGCTATGCATAAGTATTTCCATGGGACTAGGTTTTTGACAGAGGAAAATTGTAAGTTTAGTTTTTCAAATAAAATTAGCAAAACATAGTATCAGTGATGGAATTAATTGCCAGTTTCCATTTGCATTTGCTGAAAGAATTTATAGTCAGTTAATTTAAACCAAGACATTTTGAAGGTAAATCTTGATATTACCAATGACAGTAGAAAAATGGGAAAGTCTCAGTGAAATTGAAAGAAGTCTTGACACATGATTGTATAATGAGATGTATACATTCAGTTCACATCATAGTTGAAATTGGTAATTGAAAAGAATAAGGAGAACTTATCTACAGATCAATAAGAGATTGATTATACCTATATTTTAGTCAAGGGAATATGTACAAATATATCTTCTTGTTGAATTGCTGAATCCAGAAGGATAATAAAGATGATTTTTACTGTTTGTCTATATTAGGTATCAAAGAAATTGTTGACCTTTCAGACTATAAAATCTTTTGGAATTCAAGACAAATGCATGCCAAGAGTTATTAGAGAATGTATCACAAGTTTTTACTGAAGCAAGCCAAATTTCTCAGATATGTGAGAATAAAATAAATTTCCATCATCTTTATTGACTAATGGGAAAAATAAAGTTGACATGAAGTGTTGGTTTTTTTTTTACTTTTAATTTTATTTCTAATATTACTTTCTAGTTTCTATGATGAAATGTTACTTTAGGGGCCAGAGTGATAGCACAGTGGGAAGGGAATTTGTCTTGCTTGTGATTGAACTAGGGTCAATTCCTGGCTTTCCATATAGGTTCCCTGAGTTTGCCAGCCACGATTTTTTTAAACTTATTTAAAGAAAATACATCACATAGTTGACACAGTTGATCATTATACATTTGTTTCAGGAAGAACAAAGCAAAGTTATTAAAAAATAGAAAGAAAAACTAAAGAGATGAAAGAGAAAGGAAATAAGAAAAAATTCAGTAGCAAGTATATCAGCCACGATTTCTGAGCACAGAGCCAGTAGTAACCCCTGTGCTCCGCTAGATGTGGCCCAAAAAGCAATAAATAAACAAATAAATAAATAAATAAATAAAAGAGAAAAATTTGACATCAGTTACTTATGTAGTATAATATTTAAATAAGCAAGTAAATTTTGGACAGAAAATCATTCTTTCCCTAACTGCAAAATCAGAAAACACAAATAGTAACATGGTCCTGAAAATCTTGATTTATATTTACATGAAGATTCTGAGAACTTTGTATTTCTGATTATACAGAGAGATCACTAGACTAAATTGGATAAGTAATATTTCTAGACTTTTTGTGTATTCTTTGAAGCATTTTTTTTCCTTTTTTATTCTTTAAGATCACAGGTTGATTATCAGTCTTTTCAATCAGTATGGGTGAAATAAAGCTTTCTGTTTTTGAATTTGGGAGCCTTTCCTGCCCTTCCTTATTTCCTGAGCACCTAAAATAATAGGTGTTCAATAAAATGTTTTATATAGTTTTCTTTCTGCCAGCGTCATGGGTGATAATTAGGAAAGCATAATCCCTTTTGTCCTTGACAGATGTTCAAAGCCAAACTTCCTCAGGATGTGAAGAATGCACTGAGGAAAACTCAACTATGAAAAGCAGTAAACTATGTTTTTTGAGGAGAACATATTTTCGAATAAATAATCTCTCATTGAAAAGATATGCTGAGCTTGTTTTTAGGATGTCTTGCCAACACAGGGAATTTAAAAGGTTGGATTATCTATTAGCCAATTGTGACTATGTAATTCTGGTTTGTGGTAACTGTGGATGGTTGTTTTCATCCTAGATCGATCTGAAATGCTGACCATCACCATAACTACAACCTGACCATACAGATGGATGAGTCAGTGGCCTGTTCAATTCTTTTGCTTCTTTTGGGTTCAATAGGATTATCCTGATGTTTATTGAATAGTGAAACCAAAGTAGAATGTACACCAAAACTGACATGTGTTTATGTGCTGATTTACCAAACCACTGTATTGTTAAGATGTAAAACTAGTCAGTGACTACAAGCAATAGCAGACTTTATTTTCCTTTTTAGTTTATTTTATTTTGTTTGTTTATTAATTTTTGTTTGTTTTGGGCCTACACCCTGTAGTTACTCCTGGCTCTGAGTTCAAAAATTACTCCTGACAAGTTCCAGGGACCATATGGAATCTCAGAGTGAATGCCTACCCGCTGTGCTATGCTTCAGCCCCAGCAGACTTTTTCTTGTATTCACATTTATACAATTATTTATTTGCTCTCAAAAACAATTAGAATTTTGAACATATTTTAAGACACAGAAAAGACAATTATTTTGACACCATTAATTTTACAGCTGTTTGCTGATGTGATTTAGCCTTAACCATAACAAGAAGCAGTTCTTCAATGTTTATTCCAGAGAGTTGTTTCAATTACATGTAGAGACTTCAGATATTGCAGTTACGCTCAAGAATCAACTTTTGTTGTGTTCTCTCTGCTCTTTCCTCTACTTTCATATTTTATTGTTAATATAAAGCATAGGCATCAAATTTGCTTTTCACAGAAAATGTCACCTGGTTTTATAACATTAGGAATAGATAGTCATCAATACATGATTTTATAATTGAACTTGATCTTCTGTGTAAGTCAGTGGTAATTTTTTTTTTTTTTGGTTTTTTTGGGCCACACCCGGCATTGCTCAGGGGTTACTCCTGGCTGTCTGCTCAGAAATAGCTCCTGGCAGGCACGGGGGACCATATGGGACACCGGGATTCGAACCAACCACCTTTGGTCCTGAATCGGCTATTTGCAAGGCAAATGCCGTTGTGCTATCTCTCCGGGCCCGTCAGTGGTAATTTTTATTCCTTTGCTTCCCTTCTCCATTCACCAAAAAGTTTATATATTTTTTAATCTTTTCAATAATGTTATTTAAGAATGAGAATATATTTCCAAGGCAAAATATATAGAATTCTCTTATAGATTACTGTTTGTTTCTCTACCCATATCTTTCCCTCCCTGTATTAGGATATCTTATAAGTGCAAATTATTCCAAGAGAATTAGAAGCAAATATCCCTGGTATAACTACTGTATCTGCTGGATGAATAGGTTTTATTATTAAGATAATTAACTGTGTAGAGGAAAAATAATTCTTCTATACTGTATACTCCCTAAGTTTTTTTTTGTTTTTACTTCTCATACATAACAGTTTACATTAGGTCACCAAGTGTATGTAGTATTTTCCCATGTCAAGACATTCTCTGTCACACCTGCTGGTGTCCTACAATTCGTCAGTACTCATAATATCTACTGGATTCTATTAAGTGTTAAGCCCATGCAAGAATGCCCTTCCCTATGCTTCAGTGGCCAGTCATAAGCCCAGGCAGTCACTTTTACCTTTAACCAATTGGTTTATAATTACCTGCTTGGATCTGATGATAGCTTAGAGTCATTGATATCATAAAATACACGACCACTTTGAAGTATATGACAAGGGATAAGGGTGAATGTCCAGATGCAGAGATGCACAGTCAAGTCTTGGAGGATTCTGAGTATAAGTGCTTCTGTGCCCTCCATTTATGCTATTATCCTCTGGATGTTCAAGCATCTATCTTCATGGAAGCCCCCCTAAGTTCTCTACTATTAGTAATTTTATGGAGGCTTAACTATGCTAACATAATCAATTATTAACTCCATCTTCAACTATTCTTCCTTAGAAGAGTATTTGAAATGAGGATAATAATTCCAAGTGTCTAATTGTGGCTTAGTTTTCTAGTGTTTCTCCCCCAGCAAGGGTCCACACAATCACCTTATTAAAATGACCAGGTGGTTTTCTTACCACTTAGATGCTTAAGAAGTTTTATCAGGAACTAAGGTCAAAGTCCAAATATAAAAAGAGATGTTTCCTTATGCTAAGTGTTGTTCCACGCCAGGAGCTGTGGATAGGAGAGATACTCATCTTGTTTGTATAGTTGTTTATAAATTAATATATCACAGAATCAAAGAAGAATTTGTATCTCTTATTATCTTAAGAAAACTATTTTATATTAAAATGAAGTCGTTTCTTCCATTTCTTGCTCTATATTTTGATGGTCTTTCTTTTGACCTCATTTTTACTCTGAAACATACTGGCATTCTTAGCATTTGAATGAAATCCAACGATTAGGTGCTATTGATTGTATCTTACTATTTTCTCCTAATGTTCCTGTCCTTTTTGGAATAGTTTGTTCTCATCTTAGGCCAACTTGAAATGAATGATACTAACATATCTTGGAGTTTGTTTCAGGCATCTCTATCAATTATGTAATGAAATAAAAAGAGAAAGGTAGAGACTACACTTACATCCCAGGATTCCTTGGAAGGATATGAGTAGAGGCAGACTTTTGCTGTGAAGGTATAGTAATGAATGAGAGAGTTTAAGTTTGTGGTAAATGTTGGGCAATTTGAGTAAATTGTGCCTTAAATTTATTTATAATGATTATAGCACCTAGTGAATTCACACAAGTAGAATGAATGGACAGTGCATTTAGTGGAAGTAGAAAGACATGTCAGTTTTTGTGGACTATGTAAAGAAGTTAATGAGCATTGAAGCAAATATACAAATTATTACATGTGGGATGAAAACATAAAATTTTAACTATCCATCTTATAAATAAATAGGAAACAGTGTGAGTCAAAGGAAGGGAAACAGAGGTGATGTTCTTAGAAAAATCTTGAGTGCCGCCTCTGTATTATGGTGTGGGGGTGATTGTATTTGAGTAAAATATTCTTGTGGCATTCAGTTTGTTTGAATGCAGAGAGCACTCACTTCATGATCCCTTTGTCAGACTTGGTGATGGTCCTGGTTTACATTGACATAGGAAGAAGAACCTTATTAATTTCACAGCCTTTTCACACTCAACTTTAGAAAGATGTTTGTTTGTTTGTTCTGTTGGTTGGTCTTTGGGTCACATCCAGAAGTTCAGGGGCCACACCTGACTTTGTGCTCAGAGCTCATTTCCTGACAGGCTCGGTGTCCCATATGGGACACCAGGATTTGAACAACCATCCATCCTGGCTCGGCTGCATGCAAGGCAAACCGCTGTACTATCTCTCAGGCCTGAAATATATATATATATATATATATATATATATATATATATATTTTTTTTTTTTTTTTTGGTTTTTGGGCCACACCCGTTTGACGCTCAGGGGTTACTCCTGGCTATGCGCTCAGAAATCGTCCCTGGCTTGGGGGGACCATATGGGACACCAGGGGATCGAACCGCGGTCCTTCCTTGGCTAGCGCTTGCAAGGCAGACACCTTACCTCTAGCGCCACCTTCCCGGCCCCTGAAAAATATTTTTAAGCTTAATTGGGTCTTTCAAGGAAATGTCACATAGTAAAAAAATTTTTGAAAGCTATCTAGAAATTATGACTATACATTTAATAAATTTACTCTTCATAACTACAAATGTTCAAATCTAAAACATATTTATACCAGTTATAATATTTTGTATCACTTAGAAAAGTTTGAGTCTAGATAGGATTTGGACTTCAGTTGGTAAGAGAATATGATAAGATGGCAATGGTATCCTGTAAGTTTATATTTAGTTGAGTGACTTAAAAAAGTTCAAATGTTTCTTAAGATTCATGAAATTTGCTTTAATTTGAATAGTGTTTTGGTATATTTTTGTGGTTTATATTTAGAAGATTAATGTCTAACTTTTCTGAAATACACATGAAACACATGAAAATATTTTTGTATGTTTCTATAATATAAATTTTAAAGTTAATACTAAAACTTGTTTGTAATTTAATTGTTGTTTTTGTTTTTAATATCAACATTATTTCATCACTTGTTATGGGTTTTATTAAAATTAATTAAATTTTTATCACAACAAGATTTATTCAACACTTGAACTCATGACTTGATAGCATTTTTTTATCATGTATAATTTAATAACACAAAATTTACAAAAATTATTTTTCTTTCTAAATTGTTAATAAACACACTTTTTCTCTATTCCAAAACATTTCAAAAGTATAAAATATATTTTCTTGTTGTGCTTCCCCTCTAGTAGCCTTTGCTTTGTATTAATTATAGTAAAATGATATAAACACATAGCTACTTACAGTATTTTCTTTTTCATTCCAACAATTCATGTTTTTAATATTGAAAACATGCCACTGTATAAGCTTCTTTTTTAAAAATATGAATCTTTATTTAAGCACCATGATTACAAGCATGTTTATAATTGGGTTTCAGTTATAAATAGAACACCCCCCCATCACCAGTGCAATATTCCTACCACCAATGCCCTCACTCCTCCCCCACCCCATTCTATATTCATGACAGGTATTCTACTTCTCTTATTTTTTAACATTGTCATGTTAGTTGTTAGTGTAGTTATTTACCTAACAGAGTTCACCACTCTGTGGTGAGCTTCAAATTGTGAGTCAGTCCTTCCAGTCCTTCCAGTCCTTAACTCTTGTCTCTGGGCCTTATTACAGTAATGTCTTTCATTTTTCTTAAAACCCATAGATAAGTGAGACTATTCTATGCCTATCTCTCTTCCTCTGAGTTATTTCACTCAGCATAATCTATTCCATGTACATCCACGTATAGGAAAATTTTATGACTTCATCTCTCCTGACAGCTGTGTAATATTCCATTGTGTATATATACCACAGTTTCTTTAGCCATTCATCTGTTGAAGGACATCTTTGTTGTTTCCAGAGTCTGGCTATTGTAAACAGCACTGCAGTGAATATCGGTGTGAGGAAGGGATTTTTGAATTGTATTTTTGTGTTCCTAGGGTATATGCCTAGGAAAGGTATAGCTGAATCATATGGGAGTTCAATTTCCAATTTTTGAGGAATCTCCATATTGTTTTCCATAAAGGCTGGACTAGATGGCATTCTCACCAGCAGTGCATAAGTGTTCCTTTATCTTTACATCTCCTCCAACACTGATTTTTCTTGTTCTTTGTGATGTGTGCCAGTCTCTGTGGTGCGTGATGGTACCTCATTGTAGTTTTGATATGCAGCTCCCTGATGATTAGTGACGTGGAGCATTTTTTATGTGTCTTTTGGCCATTTGTATTTTCTCTTTGAGGAAGTGTCTGTTCATTTCTTCTCTCCATTTTTGATAGGGTTATTTGTTTTTTTTCTTATTAAGTTCTCTCAGTACCTTGTATACCTTAGATATTAGCCCCTTGTCTGATGGGTATTGTCTATATAAGCTTCTTTGAAATATTTCTTTGTATGTAAATAAACAATGGGAAGAGAAGATAAGTAAAAAAATTCCACAATAGAGTCAAAGTAATAGAACGTTGGACAGGGCATTTGCCTCACATGCAACTGACATAGTTTTTATCAGTAATAGTCAGTACCCTGAGCACCCAGGAGTAATACCTGGGGGAAAAGCCAGGAGTAACCCCTGAACATTGCTTGATGTGTTCCCCCCAAAAGTTACATATCAGAAGCTATTTAGCATAAGGCAACAAATTTTGTTTATGGTGGGGTACAGGGGTACAGAGAAGTGAGTACTGCTTCATTTAGCCATGGGAAAGGTGCAGAGGTGGAAATGCAAGCAGAAATGGGAGGATTGTTAGCCTGGAGTTGAGTCCATCAAAGCTTCTTGGAAAGAAATAGGATATTTTTTTTCAGCATGAATTACCTGGAGTCCATGCCATTTCTTTTTAGTGAAGCAATCCCACAATCCATCTGATGAATCAGATCATGATTTCTTCCTGAGCCAAAGACAGCCTTGCACAAGCTGCTAACAGAATAGTGGATCATTTTTGAAGTGTTTAGTGCAGAACTGGGACTTCTAGGTGTACTCTAGACAACAGAGTGATTGCAGATATGGTATTTTTCTATGTGAGTTGCAGAGATAAGACTGTTATTTCAGAACAGATGACAACATATTTTCTGTTTTGTTTTTTTTTCCCCATAAGTATGTAGGTGTTGGAACTGAGGTCTTTGATTTAAGAAGATGATTCTTTTTATCATCAGTTGTCTCTTCCTTGAAATTTTAGAGTTCTTTTATAATTCAATGATGTTATGGGCAAAGCTCAAAAGTTTGATAAGCAGTTCTTGTACAGAAATCTAAAACACTGGAGTTGGTGCAGAAGTGAACTATTTCACTATTGATAATCTTGCTCCTAAACTTTCTATGTTTATTTTAAGACAGTGTAATACAACCAGACTTGTGTAATGACTTATTGAAAGAGGTATATACTTTCTGAAGAATATTATCTACTAGGAAAGATATCTTTTTTTTTTTTTTTGGTTTTTGGGCCACACCCGGTGACGATTAGGAGTTACTCAGAAGTTGCTCCTGGTTTGGGGGATCATATGGGATGCCGGGGTATCGAACCGCGGTCCATCCTAGGCTAGCGCTGGCAAGGCAGACACCTTACCTCTATTACCACCACGCAGGCCCCAGAAAGATATCTTATTGCTTAGTACATCTATTACTTTATGTTTGTGGACTCCATTGTTCACCATTAACACAATTGCCATGAATTTAGCATTCCTGGTGTTATATATAGTTGATTGTAGTCATCAAGTTAGAAGTATGATGAATATTAAAAGAGAATGAGTGGAGTCAGGCATAGAGCTCAAGTGTTTGATTCCTAAAACTACACATTCACCCACTGGCACTGCCAGGTTTGGCTTTGGCAGCCCACAAAATGCTTGAGTCATGAGATTCTCACCACTGTGATGCTGTTTCACCAGGGATGGACTCAGTTTCCTTGAGTTCTACTAGCTGTGCACTCTTCACCCTTTTTTAAAAAATGCTATTTATGAAAAATTAAGTGAAAACTTATGTCTGTTGGGATAATCCAAGAAAGGCAGGAGCAGTTGTGGACAACTTGTGCTGCTGAATTCTGCCTACTATTGACCTTTGCTTTTTAAACAAGCTGGGACAGGTCAAGGCAGGAGTAGCTGAAAGAACCTTCAATATTGTTTGTAACTTGCAAAGAGCATAATTGTTTTTCTGTTTAATGAATAATTTTGTTAAAATGAAAAGTGTTCACTTAGGTAAAAATTTTATTGTATCAGGAAGGGACCAGTCTCTGACATGCATCAGTCAGTGTCTGAAAGATCAGAAGGAAAGGGCTGTTCTCCAAGGGGGGAGAGTGAATACCAGATAGGGTGTGGGAATTGTGTGAGTAGAGTCATAGTGGGACAATTTTGATTGAGAGGGCTTTGGAGAAGGTTTGAAGGAAGACCAGTGAGTGGCCTGTGGAGAAGCAAATCATGCCTAAAATCTGGCCAAGTTAAGTGTATTTTGTGTTGGTTATTCTCCTGATTATTAATGAAATCAATAGTGAGCACTGGAAGGTGAGGGTGAATTGAATTGGGGTCATTATTTAAGTCATTTGAAACAAAAGGAGAAGTGGATATTTTTTTTGGATAAGAAACTGAAGGTGGGGCAAGAGCGGTGGCTCAAGCAGCAAGTGCCTGCCTTGTGCGTGCTAGTCTAGGATGAAATGCGGTTCGATCCCCCTGAATCCCATATGGTCCCCCAAGCTGGGAGCGATTTCTGAGTACATAGCTAGGAGTAACCCTTGAGCATCACCAGGTGTGGCCAAAAACAAAACAAACAAAGAAAACCAAAATAGAAAAAGAAACTAAAGGTAATTTTTTATCCTGAACTTATTTCAACTTGGCTATAAAATAAATCTTGCCCAGGAAGTGATAAAAACTTTTAACATCAATTTTTCAAGTGTCACTATTATAATTTATTGCAACTATGCTGGGGAAAATAGGTGTATATTTTTGACAATACATGTACATTGGTTTATAATCAATATCTCAAAATAATATAATATAGAGATTTTTATATAAAACAATTTATTATATATAAGCACATCTTTTTTGGGGAGGATTGGGGTTGGGTCATACCAAACTGTGCTCGGGATTTACTCCTGGATCTGTGATCATTCCTGGTGGTGCTCAATGGCCCATATTGCAGTGCTGGGGATTGGACTGAGTCCTCTCTAGGCAAGGCCAAGTGCCTATTTCTCTTGGTATATCTATTTAAAAAAATATAATGCCTACGCATGGGATGCAATTGAATATGATACCATCAAACAACAACAAAACCCACCTTAAATTCCCACTCTTCCCTTTCTAGCTCAGGGCGACCCCAATCCCACTCAAAGATAAAAACTTCATGTTTAATGTTGTGTTCAGCCATAAACTTGTTTCTTACTCTTAATCCCAATGTGCCATAAGCTTCTCAGTATCATCTTGATTTAGGGAGTTTTTTTCTGGAATCACAAGCCTTAGACAAGTTTAGCATTGCCACATTATATAGTCCAACTGTGTGCATTTCCATCATTTCACAGATCATTTCAAGTCAACAGGTTGAAGTGTAGGCACTAGGTGAACAGCTAAAAGAGAAAACACATCTTCTCCTTTTTATGTAGGACCTGACCCCAAAATCAAGCTAACACCAGAAATTCCCGAGAGTACTGACAGTGAGCCAGTATGTGACTGTTCAAATAACTTTTCTTGAGCATCTTTATTATTACCTGTTTCTCATAGATATGTCTTTCTTCCTAGATATGCTTGCTGTCTGCAGCAATGACAGGTTCTATTTATGATTACATCCAAACTATACATTCTTCAGATACATTTCAGAAAGATATTAGCTTTCCTTTCTTGTACCAAAATTCGAAAATCTTCACCTAAAATTCCGAGTTAAACTCCTTTTCATCATCTGAGTAAGACCTTGACTAATCTAAAGCACTTACATGATTTCAATAGCTTCATTAAGGATAAAATGTGATTTATTATTGGTGTATTGAAGGCTCATCAATAAATGTGTATATCGAAGGCATGAATTCCATAGTACCATGTAAATAGATTATTACATGGGGATATTTGCTTTGGTTATGACAAAGATTCTGAGACTTCTTTGAGTTTCTTTGTGATCAGAGTATGTAGGGATGAATTCAAGAAAGACAGTTTATGACATTAGTTGAATTGAAAAATCAGAAAGTTTCCAGTCAAACAAAAAATCAGTTATATTTTAAATAGCTGTGCAATTAGTTTTAGAGTAAATCCAACTTTGTTATTTATACCCCAGAGAAAAGCACTTCTATCATGACAATTTCCTGGATCTGCCTATACTGAATACCACGTAGATAAAGCATAAATACAAATGGGTTTGGAATATGGGTATTCACTAAAATTCATTATATTCACAAAAATGCTTTCTTTAAATCTACTCATCTTTATTTCAGTTTTTACTTATTTATGTATTTGTATATGTTGTGAAGAGTTCTTTGTTCATATCAATCCTGTCATAATTATAAACTTTTTAAATTGGATTTTAATATCCCAAGGCTATCTTAAGAGAGTCTAATTGGACAACCCACTAGAACTGTCCACCAACTTAAGATAAAGCTTGATAGTTTTATGTTTTATTTTATTTACTTTATCCTACTTTCTAATTAATCCATAGCTGTTTTGATATAAATAATAATTTTAATTGCTTTTCATCAAGAACCATGTAACAGTCAAAGAATGTCACGAAACTTTCTTAAGTCAGGGCTGTGAGTGTTGGTACCCAGGTGAAGATGTCTTGTAAACATGAGGGGTTGATTAGGTGTTATCTGAAATCATCTAGAGGAAGTGGGGGAGGCAGGTGAGAACTTTTAGGTTAAAGTGTTTACAGGGTATGAGGAACTAAAGGAGGTACAGTGAAGTGTCTTTAGTGTTACAAATTAGGGAATCATTGCCTCTGATATCTCCATACCACAATGGGGGAGTGGCTATCACAACTGCTGCCATGTAGAATACAAGCCTAGTTTCTCCTAAGGAATTTAATTAATTAATTAAGTAAATCTATTTGGGTCTGGAGTTAAAGCACAGTGGGGAAGGCTTTTGCCTTCCACACAACCAACCAGGGTTCAATCCACGACATCCGTATGGTCTTCCCAGCACCACCAGAATGATTTCTGAGTGCAGAGCCAGGAGTAACCCCTTAGAGCTATGGGGTATGGTTCAAATATAACAAAAACAGAGTAATTTATTTAAAAGAGAATGGAAATTAATTCCTTTTATAAGAAATATTTCATCACTTCTAATTTAATCAGATAAACAGAAATATTATGTCTATTAAAGAATAGGGAACTTTAGGTTTATACCTAAAGTTGTAATTTGTAAAGATCTCAAAGGCAACCCAGATCTCTTATCTATGGTTCTCGTATACAGCCAGTATCACTGCCACTCTATTCTGTTTGCTCAGTTCACTGTCTACTTACTCTCTGAGCCCCAACAAGTAACTATTGGCTTTCTTGGTGAAATACAGCACTGAAGTTTCTTGTTGACATAAAGCACTGAAGTGTGTAAATCCCAGGACCTGGAAGGAGGTTGCTGAAACTTTCATGTTTGTCCTTACGCTTTTGACCACATTATCACTTTGTTACAGCTCCAGAAACATCTCTGCTTCTACTGCCTTCTTAGTCTATATAATGGACACTGACACAGAACCCAGCAGAGCAGAAATTCTGGGCAGAACAGTCCTGGCCTCACCTTTGTGCACAGGGGGACTTAGAAGAAGTTGGCAGTGATGCCAAGTCAAGCTCAAACAGTCAAGCCCAAAGCTTAGACTTTATGTTTTGGCACATAATCTATATTTAAAATACTGTGCTGGCCAATGCAGTGTGTTCCAAAGAAAATGAGTGTGTGTGCCAGAGCTGCCTGTGGTCAGCTGGACAGGGGATGGCAAAGAGCACAGGACCTGCGGCTAGGCAAAAAGGCATCAGAAGGTAGAGCACAGGCAAAAGAGAGTTAAGGGTTTAGCCAGGGGCTATTCATTCAAATAGATTCATTTCCCCCTTCTTCCAAACCCCAGTATATCAGAGAAATAGTGGAGCAACCATGGTTTTCCCCATTTTCGTGATTTGTATTTTATGTTTAAGGGGTCCAACAATTTTTTTTAATTTTTTATTTTTAAGTATGAGAACAAAGATGCAAAGAAAGAGGACAAGGTAAAGTTATAGTGGAAGGACAATCACCCATGAACAGAATTCTCAGAAGTCCCCTTGCTGATATCTTAACTTTGAACTTTCAGCCAAAGAACATTAAGATAAATAAAACAGAACCCATGTACAATTACACTGTCCCTCAAGTCCCCAAATTGTAATACATTATAATATTTCTTAGCCGCACACAAAGCAATCTAAACCCATAAAACTTATGTAACTCCTTAAACATTAAAGGCATAGTATTTTTTTTACATTTCCATGCACATGCATATTAGTTTAAGTTAACCTCGAAAGTTTAAGTGGTTTTTTTTTTTAAGGATTAGAGTCAAAGGAGCACAGTAAAAACAGTGTTAGAGTGACAATTATTATTTGCAAAGGCCCACCAAAATATGAGGGACATGGAAAGGAAAAACCTTGGTTTAAATATAAGGAGACCCTACCCCTGAAGTTTCCTGGCATAAGACCAACTCTAGGCTCCAGGCAAGCTAGTTTGTCCAATCCAAGACATTGTCTATAGTGCCAACACACTTTTATTTTTCACACAGTCTCTGTTGTTGGTATCATGTTTCTGTATTAAAGATCCTGGAATGGGGCCGGGAAGGTGGCGCTAGAGGTAAGGTGTCTGCCTTGCAAGCGCTAGCATAGGACGGACCACGGTTCGATCCCCCGGCATCCCATATGGTCCCCCCAAGCCAGGGGCGATTTCTGAGCACATAGCCAGGAGTTACTCCTGAGCGTCAAACGGGTGTGGCCCAAAAAACAAAAACAAAAAAACAAAAAAACAAACAAACAAAAGATCCTGGAATCTGCATATTCTACATTGAAGTCAGGATGTGGAGCGTCCTCTAGTTTCACCTCACAATTAAAGGGCAATGCAGAGAGCCCTGTCCTGTAAACAGGTCATTGTTGTCGTTAAGTCTTCTCAGTGTTAAGGGAAGTCTCTTTTGAGCAGGTCAATGTCAGAGCAGTGGTAGGGTCTTCCCTGGTAGAGGATTGCTTCCAGGTAATGTTATAGACAAACTTGGATGTTTCGTGGATAAAGGGCCCAACAATTTAATAGATTCATCAACATGTGTGGTTTTTCTTTCTCATATCACCAATGAGCTCAATTCTGACTGCCTAATTAGAAAAAGTGTCAGTTTCCATATATTAAAAAGTCAATATCATGAGATTAACTTTGTCCAACCCACTTTTTAAAAAATACAATGTAATTTATTTGTTTTTATTTTATTTTATTTTTGATTTGGGCCACACCCGGCGGCACTCAGGGGTTACTCCCGGCTCTCTGCTCAGAAATTCCTCCTGCACCCACTGGAGACCATATGGGATGCCGGGATTCGAACCATTGTCCTGAGTCAGCCGCTTGCAAGGCAAATGCCCTATCACTGTGCTATTTCTCTGGCCCAGTTTTGTTTTATATTTTAAAATAATTTCTTTATTTAAGTACAATGTTATAAACATGTTTGTAAAACCAGTAGAAAGTCTAAGGTATGGTTTTTTATCGAGGTTATGAATCCAAAAATATAAGATGAATGTTTGATTTTTGTCTATATTAGTTTCTTGAACAAAGTAGCCTACAGTGATATCAGCACTTTACTTTATATTTTGTGGTGTCATAGTTTACATTAAAATAATAATTTTATAATTATACAGTTAGTAAGCCAATGGACATAGAATTTCAATGAGAACTTTGCGTAATTTTAGTGGCAAAGAAGTAAACCAAGCGTTTTATTAAATAAACTTATAATAATAATAGAAAATAAATGTTGATAGCTTTTTTGTTTGCTTTCTGTGTAACTCAACTGATGTTGCTTTTCTTCTAAATCTATAGGTTATATCAGATCAAAATTAATAGAAAGGTATTTTTAGGGGCCATAGTGATAACACAGCAGTCGAGTATTTGTCTTCTCAAGCGCATGAACTTGGACAGACCACAGTTCAATCCCTGGTATCTGATATGGTCCCCACATAGCCAGGAGTAACCCCTGAGTGATGCCAGGTATGGCCCCAAAACCAAAAATAAAAGGTGTTTTTAGTAATATATAACATGTTTGGAGATACTAACAAACTACAAATAAGTATTCTGAATTTACATTATTTATTAACTAGGTTAGAGAGAGAAAGATCTGTTTTGCTTTTGCTATTGGCTTTAATATTTTATAATTAAATAACAATGGTAATGAGTGAGAGAAATAGAATTTCTGTCTTGAATACAGACAGGGGGTAGTAGAAGAGAGAAACGGGGGGCATTGGGGTGCCAATATTTTACTAGTGAAGGGAGCTGTCCTTTTAGATAACTGAAATCCAATCACAAACATGTTTGTAATCATGGTGCTTAAATAAAGGTAATAATTAAAAATAAATGATAATTTTAGCAACTTTTACCAAAATGAAAAATTGCTTTATAATATAATCAAAATGTAAGTAAAATCATAGATATTTTTAGTGATATTCCTTCAATTTATGAAAAAGTTAGGGGCTGGAGTGATAGCACAGTGGGTATGGCATTTGTCTTGCATGTGGCCAACCCAAGTTTGATCCCCAGCATCCCATATGGTCTCCCGAGTCTGCGAAAAGTTATTTTTGAGCACCGAGGCAGATGTTATCCCGAAGTGCCACCAGGTATGGCCCAAAACCCAAAAATAAATAAATAAATAAAATAAAATGAAAAATTAATGAAAATTTTAAGAAAAAATCAGTTTCATGAAAATGTCATTGTAAAATTTAGTAATTATGTTGTTGGGTTTTTTGATGGTCTTTGTTGAAGAACATTATCTTTTATTTAAAAATAAGCTAGAGACTAAAGAAGTAGTAGACCAACTAAGGTGCTTGCATACTGGTAACCCAGGTTTGATCCCAGGCTCCCATTTGGACTATGAGCACCCCCAAGAGAAATCCCTAAGCCTAGTAGAGCCAGGTGTAAGGCCGAAGCTGCACCTTAAACAAACAGACAAACAAATGTTCAGGCAGAAATACAGGGAGTTCAGCACTGCTGGATGTGGCCTCCAAAAACACAGTGAACAAATATAAATAAATAAAAGCTAAAGTAGGTACAGGGTTTCAAAGTTATTAGCACCAAAGTCCAGCCTTTGTGATTTCAGATGTTTGTTGTGATTTCAAATGTTTTGTATGCCATTGTGTACAATATCTAGCCATCCAAACATCTTTGCACAACAAACCACACAATATCATAAATGAAATTTTAGAGATTATCTCTGAAAGTACTGATAATGAGTGAATTATTTTATTTACTTATTTTTGTGAGGATATAGGAGAATATACCTGACAGTCCTCATGGTTTACTCTTGACTCTGCACAGGGATAACTTTGGTGGAGTTCAAAGGACCATATTGGTACTGGGAAATTGAACCATTGTTGACTATTGACAGTGTACAAGTCAAGTTCCCTTCCTACTGTACTATCTCTCTTTCCCTTGACACTTTACTTCAGAGAAGATATGAGGCCATTCCTTCTGTTGGAGGTTTCTAGAAGAGTTCCAGTTTATTTGTGAAGGCATATAAAAGATAGGAATGCTAAATAGGGTCCCAGGATCAATGATCATGGGGCCATATCCGCTGATAACAACAGCTACCACACAATTTTGGTACAAATAAAGAAGTTTTAGATATGTTTTGGCATCTTGACCAAAGGGCATTTTAAAATTTTATTTATATGGGTTAGAGAGACAATAAAGTAGGTAAGTTGCTTATCTTGAACACAGATATCCTAGGTTTGGTCCTTATCAGTGCATACAGTCCCCAAAGTACCAGCAAAAATAATCCTTAGTGCAGAGGCAAAGTAAGTACTGAGCACACTCTGTTGTGGCCCAATAAACCAAACAATTATTTTTGATAATTTTTAAGAGGCTTTCCTCCAGTGCCCAAAGTGAAGCATTAATTATTCAAATAATCAAAAGGGTGTTTTTTGTTGGTTGGTTTGAAAGCACTTGAGAGATCTTGATCAGCCAGATAACCCTATAACAGATGGACTAGATGCTTGGGAATGTAAGTGGTTCATTAGGCCACTGGTAATTTCTGTGAATCTTGCCTGGCAGAAGGATCAATCTAAATGCAATTCTGGTTGTTGTCCAACATACTATGCTTATATTTTATAACAAATTTTATGCAGTGTGTAGTTTTATAGTAAAATATCAAGAAGCACTGGCATTGAAGAAAATATTCCCCAGTTCAGACAAAACAGGACAGGCAATATTTTAATACTATTTTAGCAATCCATCGCCTAATCACTCGGCCACCTCGTCCCTATTTTAATACTATTTTAGTGGCTACTTTCAGATTTCTGTGGGATCACATGGGTCTGACTCAAACACTATGCAGACAATTAGGTCCCTTTTCATTAAAACTTTACAAATGAAGTATTCTAAAATGTGAGAAGCATGAGGTGAAATATTCTAGATAGACTTGAAGTAGATAGATAAGTTTTTGTGGGGGAGAGAGAAATACATAATAGTAGTCAGAATTACTCTTGTTGTGGACTCAGAGATTGGTCCTGGCAGTGTGTGGGGATTATGTGATGCCGGAGATTAAAAGGGTTGACTCCATGTAAGTCAAGTAACTTTAACTCCACTAGTCCCTTTGGTGGCCACACTAATGTTTGTTCTAAAACCATTCAGGATTTTAAGGATTGAAACAAGATTTTGAATTCAGCTATTTAATACAGATCCTAATAATACCTTACATACACATGGGCATGTTCTTATCAATTTAGAATAGCATAGCTTCTGTCTGTTCTGCAGACTAAAATTTTTTTTTGATTTTCAAAGTCCCTTTTAATCAAGATACTGTCAAATCAGGTATATTAATATATTTTTAGATTTCAATGATATGGCTCACAACCAATTTTGCTTATAAGTTTCAGAAACAAAGCAAAGTCTTGATGAAAGAGTGAAAGATTTACTTGTATAGCTTCCAATATGATAAGGCTCAGGGTCCAAACCTCACTAACGTTCTCTATTTCTCATGGCTCTGTTTCTTCTGTAATGGTGTCATCCTTGGTTGTTTATTGTCAGATAATTGCAAGTGGCAATTAAACTCTAATAGGCTAAATACTGGTGGTATCCATAAAAAATATCTTTTTCCCCAGCTCTAACCAGAATTCCAGACATGATGGTTATTATCCTTCTGGGGACCCAATACTAATTACTGCATCTGGGTTGGAGGACAGGGGTTGATTGGTGGGGTAGAGGGACCACATTGGCTAAATCTAGAAGATAACTGGAGTATGTAACCAAACACTTCTGAACTACTGAAACTATGTTGGAGCAGAAGTTTTCTCAAAAGGAGATGGTGTAGTAGTGTTACAACACATAAACCCTAGGTTTCCCCGACTTGTAATAACAATCTTTACCTGCTTGTTCACTGCAGCTTCTTGAAGCATTGCCCCTCCTGAAGTTTCTGTGAGGAAAAAACTGATAGGTCAGCCTTTGATGGATATTGTCTACATTATGAGAGAGAGAGAGAGAGACAGAAGAGGAGAGGTAGAGAGAGGGAGAGAGAAAAAGAGAGAAAGCCATGCTTCAGCTCTTATAAAGATTTTTCTCAGTAATGGCACGTTTCTTTAACATGGCTAGTTAAAACTATGATGAGTGAAATATGATAAATAATCTCCTGTAGTATGGCTGTAATATTGTGAATTAAGGAAAGAAGCTTATGTTTTGTTTGATTCTAAGTGTTCTTTGTTTTTCAGCTGCACTTGATGGTGTTCATGGTTTATCTCTGGTTTTGTATTTAGGGATTACTCCTGTTGGGCTCAGGTACTCATGGAGGACAAACAAGACTCTTGTTTGTTTCCTAGGACTAAACTCAACCAGTGTCAGCTTTGACACTGTCACCATATAGATTATGGGGTGCTGGTAGTGGAAAAGATTTGTCTATGTGTAAGGCAAGTGCCCTGCCTGTTATTATCTCTCTGACCCCAAATTTCTTTTTAAAAAAATCCTTAATTTTTCTAAAGTGAAGGGAGCTGTAACTATGGCCTTTATTATGTCAATGGGATGGTTTGGACCAGCAGCATAGCATGGGGACTGGTATGTGGAGCCCTCATGCCCTAATCCCAGAGCATTGGATAGACTCAGATCTGGAAGCAAACATCAACACAGGAAATAATCCACACACAATTAAGGAGATAAAACAGGCTTAGAAACTTCCACACACAAGCCACAAGTCTTCTACTCCTCAGGAGCAGATTGCTCAGTGGTAGAAAACCAAAATCGCAGGTGGTTTTTCCCTGAGATCCCAGGTCTTTATGAGGAAGCACCAGTTTACACTTTGGGGTAGAGAATAGGTGGTCTATGGCACCGATCTAAAGCATCCAAAGGTGCTTCCAAATAATGAGTAACAAACATATCCTGGATAGGATGGAACCCGGTTAATCCAACAAGCTGAATCTTCAGTCAAAGCCAGAGGTAAGAACTTAATATCAATCATGAATGGCCAATGCTTTAATAAAGTCTGCTTTAACCAAGGCTGCAGAAGGCCACTTTGGAGAACTTCCAAGTTAATGAATATATAGAGATTTGTATAGAATTGCATACTGCGAGAGCATGATATCTGACAATTCCTGAGTTACACACTTTGATAATAAACTGATGTCATAGTAAAATGTAGTTGAATTTTGTGAGCCTCACCAAGAAATAAATTGAATCTAGGGCTGTGGAAACTTTTAGCTTATAACTAATCATAACCATAGCTGAAAATTTAGACTTGCAACTGACACCTGAAGTTAAGGAGGTAGGGATCGTTGGTGTCTCAAATTCACGGGCCACAGACAGCCCTCCATACAACATTTTGTGGCCCTGCCCTTGAGGAATCTTTTTTTGTTTTGTTTTGTTTTAGTTGTTTGGGTCACATCCCCCAATGTTTAAGGCTTACTACTGACTTTGCACTCAACGATCACCCCGACTTTGCCTCCTATGGCCCCAGGTAAATTGAGTTTGAGACCCCTGGTAGAGAGTAGGTTTGTCTCAGACGACAGAACTCAACCTGTGGGCTTTGACACTGTCCCCAGATAGATAATTCTAAACTCAAGTAATTGAAGGACATGAAGTTAGAACTGATCACCAATCAGATTTGGAGAGTCATAACTATTGAAAGTTCCTGGGAACTTGTCAGATAGAGAGCTGCTTTCGGAACAGGGTCAAGACAAGTAAAGACAGAGGAGCATAGCCTTCAGATAGCTGAAGGGTTTTTATAGTCAAGATAGCGTGAGTGCCTTCTGTATCCTAATGGATAGAATTAGTTACAGATGGTTGGAAAGAGGGCAAAGAGATTTGGGTTTAATTAAAGGAGGAATTTTTTTTTTCATTTAAAACTATTTCAAGATGGAATGTTATCTTGGAGAATCCAATGTTTCCCTTTTCCTGGAGGAGTCTTGTGAGTAGAAGAGATTTGGGAATAGTATGGGAAGTTAAAGTAGATGTCTTTAGGAATTCTTGCATACTTGAGGACATTTTTCTGGAATCCATGGCAATAGGTTAATTATTAAAGTTTATTAAAGTACTTGTTTAGTTCTTTGAAAAGCCGAAACAAGAATTTTTCAAACACATGCCAGATACTGTTAAGTTTATTGCTTGTGTTTTGGCAACAACTGTTTCACCAATGAGTTCCTTTGCAGTTACTTGAGACTTTTTCTCTTGGAGTTCCTTTGATTTGGTTCTTGAGAGAGTCTTCTACAGTAGAAGAATGGGAAGAGGCCTGTTTTTTTCTCTGTGACAGGTTAACTGGACTCAGAGCAGTTACATACCTCCCTCTAGTCACAATCCCAGTATAAATGTTTGGCCTACTTAGATTTTTCTTTTAATAGCCAGAACTGTTGACAGTTGTTGATCTCAGAGAAGAGCTGTTTAAGACATAAGAATCCTCTCAGTATAATGGGAGCTGAAGAGACCTGGCTATTTCCTTGCAGATTATTTACTCAGATTTTTGTATTATAGATTAGGCCACAGAAACTTTTCTGTATGGTAGAGAGGCTCACAGAAATTTCATTCCCTCTTTGATTCCACTGCCACATTGGCTCTTCTGGCAAACTGACACAACTATTGGTTGTTTTACAACACTGCAATCTTTCATATGAAAACACAGATATATTAGATTTCTGTTGGAACCATTCCATAATTGATCTCCTTTCATAACTTTCTTTGATAAATCTTAGTGATATCTTATAGTTTAGTGGGAATGTTTTAGATATATGAAGAGTGGTTAGGTAGTTTATATATGATTTAAATTTAATAACCTTTATATTATTTAAAATAAAAACAAAGCTTTCATTTTTTGTTTTGTGCAAATCTACTGTATCCTTTTAGTTCCAAGTTACAACTGTGCAGCTCAGACTAGTTTAAAATAAAAAAAGAAGAATCTTTTATCCTCATATGGCTTTAGGAAGAGTTGGAGTGACATTGGCTTTTGGGAAATTAAAACTAGGAATTCCTGTGCCATAGACTTTTTTTTAACTTTGCTAACCATTTTTATCTTTCCTCTCTGGCTAAACTTTATTGTGATATTATAGCAGAAGAGCAAGTCTAGAAACCTGGGTGATTCAGCCCCAGAACACCTACCTGTACTTCTCATTTTTACCACTGGTAAGAAATGGAAATTCTTTAGAGTTTATATTAACCACCTACCTGAGGTTGATTGACCTTTTTTGCTTATTTATGTGAAACCCTGGGGATCCTGAAATCCTTTATTCAAGTATTACAAGGGTGAAAAAGAGACAAGTATTGCAGGAAAGAATTATAGGATGCATTAGGATGCATGATGAAAACAACCTGGACATGATGCAAGTTGCATGGACAGGAGAATAAAAATGCTATTGCCCTTGGCATATAAGATGGACACTAAATTCCAGCTATCTGGTCTTCAAAATCATCACTTCGGCTTTAGTGATACCTGATTCTATTACATGAATACTTTGGTGATAATTAATTCCATTGCTTTTTTGAGAAACAGCATTCAAATGGAAGGAAAAATCAAATGGAGCAGTCATTTGAAACATGAATTGTTTAGCAATATAATCAAGTGATTGTGGATTTAGAGCTGTGATATATTCAATTAAAAACCTCATTTTTGAATAATTATGGAAATTCTCTTTAGCATTTCAACTTCTAAATCTTCCCAACAGAACAAACTATAACTTAATATACATGTCAGTAAGAAAAATTGGCCAACGTATTTGTTTGATGCTTCAGTATACCATTTCATTCAGACCTCTTTAAAAATTTATGTTGATGGGGCCGGGTAGGTGGCGCTGGATGTAAGGTGTCTGCCTTGCAAGCGCTAGCCAAGGAAGGACCGCGGTTCGATCCCCCGGCGTCCCATATGGTCCCCCCAAGCCAGGGGCGATTTCTGAGCACATAGCCAGGAGTAACCCCTGAGCATCAAACGGGTGTGGCCCAAAAACCAAAAAAAAAAAAAAATTTATGTTGATGCATCAAAAATACCATGACTTTACTTGATATGAAAATAATAACACAAAATATTTTACTTATTTAGTTATTTGTTTTTGGGCCACACCCAGGAGTATTCAGGGGTTATTCCTAGCTTATGCTTAGGTCAATCTTAGTGGTATTCAGGGGACCAATGGGAACACATTGAATCCAGGCTGACAGCACTCACAGCACGTATTCAACCCCCAAAAGTATTTTTATGATAAATATTTCAAAAACAAAGCACAAAATCAAAGGTTATACAGATAAAAATTGGATATATGACTAAAACAAAAGCATATTCTCTAATACATTGACATCATAGGATAAAACAGTTCATTTGAGAAAGAAGAAAGCCTATAAGGTAAAGAATATTTACCTACTTACAAAAGAAGAAATAGAGTTTACCAATAAAAAACATGGAAATAAAAATGAATTAAAGTAATGAAAATTTGGGCCCGGAGAGATAGCACAGCAGTGTTTGCCTTGCGAGCAGCCGATTCAGGACCAAAGGTGGTTGGTTCGAATCCCGGTGTCCCATATGGTCCACCGTGCCTGCCAGAAGCTGTTTCTGAGCAGACAGCCAGGAGTAACCCCTGAGCACTGCCGGATGTGGCCCAAAAACCAAAAAAAGTAATGAAAATTTCAGTGAAACTCAAGTAATGAAATAAAATTCCACATTTCATCTGTGGAAAAACAAATGACAAAATAAATAGAACATTTTAATGTTGCTGATAATCATTTGGTTTTCAGCTTTTTGGGGATAAAGTTGACATTATGTGTTAAAATTTAAAATGTGCCCATTTTATAGCCCTAAAGAATGTTAGTCTAAAAACATACTAATGCAAATGAGCAGAGGTATGTAGGAAAGTTAAATGCAAGATAGAAACAAAGTCTAGTTATAAAGAATAAAATACATCTTAGTAACTGGAGAAACTGAAACACATACATATGTATATATTATAATAACTAACTGCAAAACAAATTATAGAACGTTATTAATAATGTTCATTTTTTATTTTATATCTGGCACAAAAAGCTACTTTAGAGTAATTCCCTCTAAAAGTTAATAGTGATACTTATGAGAAATAAAATTCAAAGTAGGATATTGGAAAATATTACTTATGAATTTTTAATGTTGGATAGTTTATAAAAGTAAGTTTTATTTTTATAAAATGCTAGAAATCTGCAAAATGAATATGAACAGGAATTCATAATCTCATCAGCTTCATGTAACTATTAACATTTTCTGATACTACTTACATATATACATATATACATTTGTGTGTATCTTGTTTTGGAAATTTATCATGTATCAATATTTTTGGGAAAAGTTGTTTTGTAACTGAATAGTTTTTGTTTTTGTTTTTGGACTCTACCCAGTGATGTTCAGGACTTACTCCTGAATTCACACTCGGGAATTATGCAGAATGCTATGACATATGGATTGGCTGCATGCAAGACAAGCACCCTATTCACTGTACTACCTTTCCAGAAGAAATATTAATTTTTTAATAATTTTTGTTAGAACATTGCATATTACAAATCTTAATTATTTTATGATACTCCATTTTAGTACAATATCGTAATTTGTTATATCAAGTACTTATTTTAATTTTAGGCATTAATAAGAATGAAAAACGATATTGAAAGATAAAATAAAAAATACCTTAAAATGTAATGTTACTGAGATTATTATTCTGATAAATATTTCTTGAAATCTCTCTTTATTTCTCTAAATTTATTTCTCATAATAAATACTACATTCAAATACATGAGCAGGCATTCTGTGTGATATAGGACAAGAGGTAGATGACTTGCTCTGCATGTTGCTAATCTGGGATCAATTCCTACATCCCATATGGTTTTCTAAGACTTTCAGGAGTACAATTCCTGAACAAAGAGCTAGGAGTAATACTTGAGCATTACCAAGTGTGGCTCCAGATCAAATAAAATTAGAGACAGTATATGAATGGTAGTTAGAATCATAAATTCATTATTATAACATAATAGTGTGTATTGCCTTTAAAATTTTATTATGAATCTTAAAATCACAGATGGCTATGAAGTGAACAACAAAAGGTGCAAAGTGAAAACAAAATCTTCCTTATGAGTGAGTAATAAGCTAAGAAGCTCATACTGTTAAGGAAAGAGACTATAATTTTATTAAATAAACTAAAATAGGTTTGGAATGAAATTAATAAGCACAGAGGAGACAAAGGGGGAGGAGAATAATTTGTTATTTGGTGGGTTGATTTATTTCCTTTAAAAAGCTTCTGTTCTTTTCAAACTGTTATAAATCAATTCTGGCCAAGTTTAGTGTTTTCTTGTCAGAGGGCTCAGTACTTGCTCTGTTTTAAATACTGGACTTGATCCCTCTACATCTGGGATCAGTAAGAACCTTCTTTTCTGTGGAGGGCTGGATTGCAAATATTTCAGCCTTTGCTCCCCACCCAAGTTTCGTTTGCAGCCTCTCTAGTTTATCATTGCCATAGCAAAAAATCAGGCTCATCCAATACTGAAAAGAATAGGTGTGATTTTATGCTGTTAAAATTTCATTTTAATCTCTAAAATTTAACTTTTATATAGTGTTTACATTTCAGTTGAAATTTCTTCTTTAAATTTTCCTCAATCATTCATTGGATTAGATGCTTTCTTAGCTGACAGGGTGGGATTTGATCTATGGTATGCCACTTGCTAACCACCTCCCTTCAGAAGGTGGAGCAGTAACTGTTCCCAAGAAAAGGATCAAATTGTCTTCACTCACCTAGAAAATGTCCTGCATTGAAGATAGTCCTGCACTGGAGAACACATTAGCAAATTCTGTCTGTGTACAAGAGGAAACACCTTGTTGACATTAGATGTTTAAATATTTCTTAGACAAAGCCAGTGAAAATTTGTGGCCAGCTCTCAGCAATTAGGGTGGGGACTGTAGGATTGGCTGAAGCAAGTTTACAGTTTTGCAAGTTTCCAATGGGTAGCAGGAAGCAGGAGAATGGATGTTTCTTATGTCAACTCTTTCCTTCCTGAGATACATAGGGGATTTGGTCCCTTCAACTCTTCTGCTGTCTTCTTCTTTCCAGTCTTCAGTTATATTTTCCTTACATGACAAGTAGCAGCAAGGAAAACCAAGGGAATTTGAAGGGAGGAAAACATACATTTCAAAACTTGCACTTTTTTCTTTATTATTTAGCTTCAGAATTCTTACAGAAAAGTACTGGATGTGGCTACGTACACGGTTTAGTGCAGTTCATCTTATTAATAAAGCAGTAGAAACTGAGAAGCTGTGAGATGTAATGTCTGAGGCTGACCATATTGCTGGAGACAGAAATAAGTGAATGTTCTTCTCAAGTAGGACAAGTTTCAGCATAAAATCTGAGCAAATATCAAAGAAGCCAATGAAATGGTATTAGCGCTTGATCCATTCTTTACAAACAAGACAAATTTTGGCATAAAATATGGACAAATATCATAAAGCCAGTGAAATGGTATTTAGTGACAGGGCATGGAATTTTGTATTTAGAGCTCAGGAGAATGAGGTAGATGGGCCTGGTGGAACTTGAGGGCCTTGCCTACAGATGTTCCAGTTCAGATATAGAGTATATCTAGAAAGGGCAAGTGCCATAGCCACTGAATTGCTTCTCAAAATCTGCCCAGGTATTTGGAGATGAAAACAAACAAAACAAACAAACAAACAAACAAACCAAAACAGATTGCTGGCCAACTTAGATCAAGTGTAAGGTGAACCCTTCCCCCAACTTCCTTTTTTCCCTACTTTCTTTTAGTATGTAAACACCCATTTGAATTTCAAGGCCCTTTCCCCATCCTGGTGGGTGGGATTCTGGATAATAAAAAAGAAGACTGCCTGGGTTCTGGGGACAGAGCTCCTGAGAGAAACACTTGAGTAGGCAGACAAGAAGAAAGACATGGCTTAGGAGCTTGAGTCAGGGAGAGCTCTGCAGTAAATGAGCACATGGCAGAGAGGCTCATGGTGGACAAAAGCCATGAAAAATAAAGGGAGTTGACTCCAATGAGTGTCTTTTCTTACTGCTGTGTATTATTTCTTCACCACTATGACCCTGCTTTTTCAGACCTGTTCACCTGAGGGATTAGAAACATGTTGCCTACGGTGGACTCACCCACTTGTAAACTTTATATTTTTATTTTACAGTGTGAACCTTCTTTTTTTAATTCTTATTTTGGGGGCATAACTTATAGTACTTAGGACTTACTCCTGGCTCAGGGATCACTGTTGGCTCACTCAAGGACCATATGATCCTTGATATGGTTCAACTGGAAATTGAACCTGTGTCTGCTGGTGCAAGCACCTTGCTTGCTGTTGCTTGGCCCTACTGTGAACTATTTTAAAGCAGTCTTTCCCCCCTTTTTTTCTGGGTTATATCTTTGAAGTTGGTGGGATCCTGGATCAAACATCCACATAGTAGAGAAACAAGAAGACTTTTCAGTGTTGAATTTGGAAGGTTGACATTTATTCCTCACGGTACTAAATGTAATTTATAGTCTTCAACTAACTACAAATAAACTAAAGGTTTTACTGAACAGCTGGCCTCAAGTATTATTTTTGGAAGTCTTAAGGACCAGTGAAAGGAAAAGGAGACCAATTCATTTCTATCTCTTCTCTAATCTTCTGCATAGGATTTCAAGGCTATTTAGACTAAGGCTTTCAAATTGGTTGATGTTCTGGTCCAAGAATCTTATAAAAAGAGTTTCATGTTGAGGTTATTTCCTTTTATTAATCACAAAACAGGATATGCTTATTTCTTTTCCGCTCCTTTTCATTTCTCACTTGATACAAATAAAACAATTTTTACTAATGTTACATGGATTTGTTATATTTTCCATATTGTTCGGAAATATCTATGGCCACAAATTGAATTCATTTTTAAAATGGAAGAGGGAGTGAAGGTGTAGGATAGGGTAAGAAGGCTGTAGTGAACACTGACCTGGTTTAATTTAGCGCTGATCTGGGCATGTTATGGAGTCACATTCTTGGGTGTCAATTTCCTCACTTTTATAATAGAAAAAAACATGTAGTCCAAACACTGCTTCCCAAACAGAATCAGTGCATTGTACTTTGTATGTAACCCCTATCTCTTGTCATGAAAGAAGAATGCAATTGTGTTCCATTTTCATTGGATCCTTAGGCAACAGGAAGGATAAAATTTGACTTCAAGTTCTAGAACTGATTAGATTAATACCTTTTGCTTGGGATATGCGCCGTAATAATGAATGCTCTTTTCAGAATCCTCTGCATTTAACTATGTTGATGTAGTTCATGCAGCATATATTAACATCTTCAGATGGAAGCCTTCCTTTATTCTCTCTCCATGGAGTATTTTGAAGTGGCAAGCCACCTTGTAGGAAAGAGAAAAGATACTCCAGGAGACCAAACAATCTATTCCTTTAAAAAAGTTATCTATTACACTAAAGTCAGCATACTTAATATAAGTATATTCATAAATATAAATATCCATGGCTATAGATATTTCTGAACAATATGGAAAGTATAACAAATATCAAGCATAATTTAATATAAGGTTGGAATTCCCCCTAAGAAAAACAAACTGACACTTGAAAGGACTGATTTGACTTACAACTTAAATCAATGGTATATAATTACATTATTATTTACTGGGGGAAGTCCTCATTACAACAATATAATTTTTTGTAGTGTGGGGAAGGGGGTAGCTAATCTCTAAAATGAGATTTCCTATTTAGATTTGGTTGCTTGTTCAGAGAGTTCCCAGAAGGGCCACATCTCACAAAATTTGTAGCAAATTGGCAGATGTCACCTTGGAGTGACATCTTGGAGAAGACTTCAGAGCTAATGGTGCTCCAGATGTCTAAAGCTGGCTAAATTTGGTGGTTATATTCATATTTTAGAGATAGTTTATTTGGCTCATGCATTGATTTTAATTTAGATGGGACATTTTGTTATTTCTAAGTTTTCTTTCTCCTTATTCTTTAATCTGTTCACATGTCTATATACTAGTGTCTTTGCTAATAAAGAAAGTTGCTGTCAACTGATTACTAAGGCACTATCTAAGTTATTTCCTGCTTTCCAATAAATCATGGTCATTACAATGTCAATATACAAAACATTTCTGTCAATCAGGTTTATTAAATATCAATACATTGAATGGAATGTTTTTAGAAATTATTTTTTATTTTGAAAATCTGAGCACCAAATAGCCCTGATCTTAAATAATTCAATATTATTTCTGTGCATAAAGTGAGGAAGTTGTGGTTTAAAAGACCATTTTAGGGCTTAGAGAGATAGGTTCTGGTCTTGCATTCAGCTAGTCCTAGTTCAATATAACCAGCACTACATGTATGGTATTTTAAGCACTGCCAGAATTGAATTTGAGAAGTATAGTGTGATTTAGACTTCCTCCAAGAAAAAGATCAGCATAGATGAATCTTAGACACCCCCCCTTTTTTTTCTGAGAACAGATTTTAATATAAAGGACAAAAAGTGAGATTTGTTACTTGCTCAAAAATATGTAGATATATGAGATTGACAAAGGTGGGTAAAAATGCCTACAGTTTTGTTAGATCTAACCCAAATAACATAGGCTCAACTACTAAAGGCAAAGGTAAAACCTTATTTTCCACTCTTCTTGGCTTTAGAAAACCAATTAAGTTTATTCTTGTTTATGAAAAAAATGTGGCAAGTTTATATGAGGACTGGGAAAAAAACTTTAAAATAAAAAATTTTTTGCTTGGCTAAAAGAATACTCTGTTAATTCTAGAAAACAGACTAAATTTGTTAAATACAGAATAAAATAGTAGTTCCACTGATGACAGAAAATAACTGCCACACAGCTGGCAGACCTCCGCATGTGCCAGCGGCCTTTTGGCCTGGCCTAGGGTAGGGGGGGCCCGGACCTGGGTCACCCGGCCCCCCTCTCCCCCTTTCCTCCGGATCTCCAGGTGGGTTTCTGGGAGGAGCTGATGGGGCACCCTGGGTTTTTCCCCACTCCCAGGCCGGGTCTGGGGACCGGCCTGGGTTGGGCTTAAATCCCTGTCCTTCAGGCTTGGGAGGGTCTCTCTCTCCCTTCCTGGAGCAGGATTTTTACAGCACGGGCGGGCAGCTGGCAGACCTCCGCATGTGCCAGCGGCCTTTTGGCCTGGCCTAGGGTAGGGGGGGCCCGGACCTGGGTCACCCGGCCTCCCTCTCCCTCTTTCCTCCGGATCTCCAGGTGGGTTTCTGGGAGGAGCTGATGGGGCACCCTGGGTTTTTCCCCACTCCCAGGCCGGGTCTGGGGACCGGCCTGGGTTGGGCTTAAATCCCTGTCCTTCAGGCTTGGGAGGGTCTCTCTCTCCCTTCCTGGAGCAGGATTTTTAGCAGCACGGGCGGGCAGCTGGCAGACCTCCGCATGTGCCAGCGGCCTTTTGGCCTGGCCTAGGGTAGGGGGGGCCCGGACCTGGGTCACCCGGCCCCCCTCTCCCCCTTTCCTCCGGATCTCCAGGTGGGTTTCTGGGAGGAGCTGATGGGGCACCCTGGGTTTTTCCCCACTCCCAGACCTGCTCCAGGGTTGGCTTAGGGGGTGGCGTTTGATCTGGGGGGTGGCAGATAACTGCTCAGCTATACTCAGGCTGTCACTGGCAATTTCATACCAGTCTACATTTTGAAACCGCGCGGGGGCGCTACTTATGCTCCTCCCAACCACCAGTACCCCTCATTTACCCTTCTTACCTTCAGTAACAAACAGTTTTAATCTCTGTCCAAAGACATACAGTAGATCTTACAAATCTCAGAACTATTTAGAAGGACATAAATCAAACACATATTGAACACATATATATTTTGAATATTTTATGATTATTTTCTTTAACTACTGTAACTCTCTATATATTCTTCTACCATCATTTTTCTATCCACTTTTCATCTTGTCTTTTCTTTGTAAGCTGTATAGTAAGGATTGTTGGTGGAACTGTCCCTCAGTTTGATGCCTATGATTGAACTATGTCATGGAAATTGCTGGTCTTGTTCCTATTGCCTCCAAATGCACCAATAACGCTTCATGGCATTGATCCTTGTTTGCATAGACACATTAAAATGGGAAAACACTATACATACAGATTAGTTATTATCTAATAAATCTCATTACAATGTACCTTACACCCTGAACATTGATATAATGACCTGGCACAGGCCTCAGATGAATGGGCATTCTCCATTCACACTGGAACCAGGCACGCTATCTACGAAACATCCAAGGTCTTTTATAGCAACAGTTGGAAGCAGTCCTCTACCAGGAAAGACACTACCAAGGGTCTGACATCGACCTCCTAAAAAGACACCTCCGTTTACACTGAGAAGACGTGACAACAACAATGACCTGCGATAAGACGTGACACTGAGAAGACGTGACAACAACGATGACCTGCTCTACAGGACATGGTTCTCTCTATTGCCCCTTAAGTGTGAGATGAAACGAGAGAATGCTCTGCACCATCCTGACTGCTATATGAGACATGTAGACTCCAGGATCTTTAATACAGAAGCATGATACCAACAACAGAGACTATGTGAGGAATGGAGGTGTATTGCCACTACAGACGATGACTTGAATTGGACAAACTAGTTTGCCTGGAGCCTAGAGTCAGTCCTGTGCCAGGAAACTTCAGGGGTAGGGTCTCCATCTATTTAGACCATAATTTGTCTTTCCATGTCCCTTATGTTTTGGTGGGCCTATGCAAACAAATGCCACTTTAATATCGTTTTTTTACTATGGTCCCTTGACTCCAATCCTTAAGAAAAACAACCCACTAAAACTTTTGAGGTTAATTTAAACTAGTAAGCATGTGCATGGATCTAGATAAATGTACTTTGCCCTCAATGTTTAAAGAGTTACATAAGTCTAATATCTTTAGATTATATGGTGTGCTGCTAAGAAATGATATGTACTACAATGGGGGATTTGAGGGACAAAGTAATTGTATGGTACATGGGTTCAGTTTTGTTTTTCTTAATGTTCTTTGGCTGAAAGTATAAGGCTGGGATATCATCGATGGGACTACTGAGAATCCTGTTTATGGGTGATTGGGCTTCCACTGTAACTTTACCCTGTCCTCTTTCTTTGCATCTTTGTTGTCATAATTAAAATAAAAAAAAAAATTACTGTGAAAAAAAAAACAAAAAAAAAAAAAACTGCCACAATTTTATGTCTTTTTACCCTAGATTTTATTAAATACATATTTAGCTATCACTTTTCATGATATCTTAATAAATTCAGGTTATAGGTTATATGTTTATAATTCCCTATAATTATGTAATAATTTTTTGGCGATTATTCTTCATCAACTATTTCAAGTGGATGCAGAGTATTCCATAATATGAGCTTTTTTCCTCAATATTTTAAAATCAATTTCCTATTGTTTTTAATTCTTCACATTTATAAATAGTGTTGGAGACATTTTCTAATCCTGAACTACAATATGCTTTTTTATTAACCATCTTAAAATAATATCCTTTTATTTTTAATAATATTTTTATTTAAACATCGTGTTTACAAACATGATTGTAGTTGGGATTCAGTCATAAAAAGAACTCCCCCATTCACCAGTGCAAATTTGTGCCACCAATGTCCTCTCTCTCCCTCTTCCCCCACCATGTACCTATATTTGAGACAGGCATTCTACTTCTCTTACACATTAACATTGTCATGGTAGTTGTTTGTGTAGTTATTTCCCTAACTGCATTCATCACTTTTTGTGGTGAGCTTCATATCCTGAGTCTGTCCTTCCAGCCCTCATCTCTGGGCATCACTACAATAATGACTTTTATTTTTCTTAAAACCCATATATGAGTGAAACTATTCTGTGTGTCTCTCTCTCCTTCTGACGTACTTCATTCAGCATAATAGTTTCCATGTCCATCCATGTATAAGAAAATTTCATGACTTCATCTCTCCTGATGGCTATATAATATTTCATTAAATGTACCACAGTTTCTAGCCATTCATCTGTTTAAAGGCATCTTGATTAGTTTCCAGAGTCTGGCTATTATAAATAGTGCTGCAATGAATATAGGTGTGAGGAAGGGATTTTTATATTGCATTTTTGTGTTCCTATGGTATATCCCTAGGAGTGGTATAGCTGGATCATATGAGAGCTCAATTTCTGCTTTTTTTTTTTTTTTGAGTAATCTCCATATTGTTTTCCATAAGAACTGGACTAGATGGCATTCCCACCAGCAGTGAATGAGAGTTTCTCTCTACATCCCCACCAGTACTGATTATTCTTCTGTGCCAGTCTCTGTGGTATGAGATGGTACCTCATTGTTGTTTTGATTTGCATTTCTCTGATAAGTAGTGATGTGGAGCATTTTTTTCATGTGCTGTTGGCCATTTGTCCTTCTTTGAGAAATTGTTCATTTCTTCTCCCTATTTTTTGATAGGGTTAGATTTTTGTTTTTGTTAAGTTCTGTCAGTACCTTGTAAATCTTAGATATTATCCCCTTATCTGATGGGTATTGGGTGAATAGTTTCTTCTATTCTGTGAGTGGCTTTTGTATCCTAGGCACTATGTATTTTGAGTGAAGAAGCTTCTTAGCTTAATAGAGTCCTATAGTTTTATCTCTGCTTCCACTTGTTTGGAGAATGCTGTTTTCTTCTTGAAGATGCCTTTAGTCTCAATGTCATGGAGTGTTTTACCTTGTGTTCTTCTATATACCGTATGGTTTCAGGTCTCATATCCAGGTCTTTAAGCCCTTTGGTTTTTACCTTTGTTCATCGTATTAGTTGGAGGTTGAGTTTGCTTTTTGGCATGTGGCTGACCAGTTATCCCAAGACCACTTGCTGAATAGGCTTTCCTTGCTCCATTTTGGATTTCTTGCTTCTTTATCAATGATTAATTGATTGTGTGTTTGGGGAACATTCTTTGACCACTGAAGTCTACATTCCAAGATCATGCTGTTTTAATTGTAGTACAATTTAAAGTTAGGGAAATTGATGCCTCCCATATTTCTTTTCCCAAGTGTTGCTCTAGCTATTTACTAGTGTTTATTCTAAAAGAATTTCAGGAATATTTGATCCACTTCTTTGAAGAATGTAACCTTAAAGGGATTAAATTAAATCTGTAGGGGCCTGGAGAGATAGCACAGCAGCGTTTGCCTTGCAAGCAGCTGATCTAGGACCAAAGGTGATTGGTTCGAATCCCGGTGTCCCATATGGTCCCCCGTGCCTGCCAGGAGCTATTTTCTGAGCAGACAGCCAGGAGTAACCCCTGAGCACCGCCGGGTGTGGCAAAAAAAAATTAAATCTGTACAATGTTGGGGAGAGTATTGCCATTGTAGTGATGTTAATCCTCCTAATTCATGATCAAGGTATGTTTCTCAATTTACTTGTGTCCTGTATTATTTCTTGAAGCAGGGTTTTCTTTATATAGATCCTTCACATCTTCAGTTAAGTTGATTCCAAGACATTTGAGTTTGTGTGACACTAATGTGAATGGGATTGTTATTTTAATGTCCATTTCTTCTTTATCATTATTGGTGTACAAGAAGGCCATTGATTTTTGTGTGTTAATTTTGTAGCCTGCAACTTTGCTTATTTAATCTATTGTTAATAGAAGCTTTTTAGTAGCGTCTTTAGAGTTTTCTAAATATAGTATCATGTTGTCTGCAAACAGTAAGAGCTTGACTTCTTCCTTTACTATATAGATGCCCTTGATATATTTTTCTTGCCTGATCATTATGGCAAGAACTTCAAGAACTTTGTTGAATAGGAATGGTGAGAGAGGGCAGACTTGTCTTGTACCAGATTTTTTAGGAAAGGCTTTTATTTTATCTCTATTAAGAATAATATTTGCCATTGGCTTGTGGTAGATGGCCTTGACTATACTGAGAAAAGTTGCTTCCATTCCCATCTTGATGAGAGTTTTTATCAAGAATGGGTGTTTGACCCTATTGAATGCTGTTTCTGCATTTATTGATATGATCATTTGGTTTTTATTTTTCTTTATGTTGATATGGTGTATTATGTTGATTGATTTTCATATATTTTTTTTGTCTGCCTTGCAAGCGTTAGCCAAGGAAGGACCGCGGTTTGATCCCCCCAGTGTCCCATGTGGTCCCCCCAAGGCAGGGGCAATTTCTTTTTTTTTTTCAACACTACCTTTTTTTTAACTTTATTTATTTATTTTAATTTATTTTTATTTAACCAACTTTATTACATACATGATTGTATTTGGGTTTCAGTCATGTAAAGAACACCACCCATCACCAGTGCAACATTTCCATCACCAATGTCCCAAATCTCCCTCCTCCCCACCCAACCCCGCCTGTACTCTAGACCGGCTTTCTGTTTCCCTCGTACATTCTCGTTATGTACTATCTTAAGATAGTTCAAAACGTAGTTATTTCTGTAACTAAACTCATCCCTGTTTGCGGTGAGCTTCATGAGGTGAGCTGTAACTTCCAGCCTTTTGTTCCTGAAAATTATTATAAACCTTCCTTGCATTCCTGGAATGGAACATATCAGGTCATGATGTATAACCTTCTTGATGAGATGCTGGCTCCAGTTTGGAGGATTTTGTTGAGAATCTTTGCATCTGTGTTTATCAGGGATATTGGTCTGTAGTTTTCTCTATTTTGCAGCATCTCTGTCTGGTTTGGTATCAGGGTGATATTAGCTTCATAAAAACTCTTTTGGAGTGTTTCTGTTTCTTCAGTTTTATGAAAAATCCTGCAAAGGATTGGTAGTAGTTCCTACTTGAAAGGTTTGAAAGTATTTGTTATTGGAATCCATCTGGGTCTGGACTTTTGTTTTGGGGAAGATTTGATTACCATTTTAATTTACTCAGTAGTGATGGGTCTGTTTAGAAATGCTAGATTATCCTGGTTTAATAGTGGAAGATTATAAGAGTCTAAGAATTTATCTATTTTTTCCAGATTCTGATGTTTTGTGGCGCAGCTTCTCAAAATAGTCTCTGATTACCCTTTGTATCTCTGCAGTATCTGTAGTGATCTCCCCCTTTTCATTTCTTATCCTATTACGTTTCTGTCTCTTCTTTAAGAGTTTTGCTAGTGGTTTATCAATCTTGTTTAGTTTTTCAAAGAACCAAACTTTGCTTTTACTGATCTTTTGTATTTTTTTTATTTCTACTTCATCGATTTCTGCTTTATGCTTTTTTATTTCCTTTCACCTATCTATTTTTGGTTCCTTTGTTGACATTTTTAATGTTATAAGCTGTGACATTAAGCTATTTATGTAGGCTTAATTTGAGCTTGTAGAACTATAAATTTTCCTCTTAATACCACTTTTTGCTGTGTCCCATAAATTTTGATTATTTGTGTTTTCATTGTCATTTGTTTCCAGGAATGTTTTGATTTCATCTTTGATTTCATTTCTGGCCCACTGGTTGTTGAGTAGTGCACTGTTTAATTTCCAGGAGTTAAAGTTTTTCTGTGTCCCTTTGTAGTCCACTTCTAATTTCAGTGCCTTGTTTTCTGAAAAGGTAGTCTGTACAATTTCTATCCTCTGGATTTTATGGAGATATGTTTTATGGTCAGCATGTGGTCTATGCTAGAAAATGACCCATATGCATTGGAGAAGAATGTGTATCCAGTTTCCTTGGGGTAGAGTGCCATATATATGTTATATATATATATATATATATATACTATATATTATTATATTGATTGTTACTAAATGTCCATCTCTGTCCCTTATAACTTTCTTGAGTCTAAAGTTTGTGTCATCTGTTATTAGTATGGTCACTCTAGCTTTTTTAGGGGAGTTGTTTGCTTGGATGATTTTCCTCCAATCTTTGATTTTGTTTCTTTGTTTGTTCTGACTATTCAGATGTGTTTCTTTTAGGCAGCAGAACTTGGATTCAGCTTTTTGATCCATTTTGCCACTCCGTGTCTCTTAACTGGTGCATTTAGTCCATTGACGTTGAGAGAGATAATTTTCATGGCATTTAGAGTCATCTCTATGTAGAAGTTCGGTGTGTCTGTTGGTCTGTTTTGTCTTAAATTAGACCTTTACGTTGTTCTTTTTTTTTTTTTTTTTTTGGTTTTGGGCCACACCCGGCGGTGCTCAGGGGTTACTCCTGGCAGTCTGCTCAGAAATAGCTCCTGGCAGGCACGGGGGACCATATGGGACACCGGGATTCGAACCAACCACCTTTGGTCCTGGATCGGCTGCTTGCAAGGCAAACACCGCTGTGCTATCTCTCCGGGCCCTTACGTTGTTCTTTTAAGGTTGATTTTGGGTCTGTAAAGTTTCTGAGCTGTTTCTTATCCATGAAGCTATGTATATTTGCTTCAAACCTGAAACTGTGTCATTCTGGATGCATTATTCTAGGTGCAGCATTCATTTCATTGAGTTTTGTAACTATATCCAACCACTGCCTTCTGGCATTGAGAGTTTTTTGGTGACAGGTCTGCTGTAAATCTTAAGGATGCTTCTTTGAGTGTAATTTCCCATTTTGATCTTGCTGCTTTCAATATTCTATACCTATCTGTGGGATTTGTTATTGGGACTCAGATGTGTCTTGAGGTGCTTTTCTTTGGATCTCATTTAGCTGGTACTCTTCAGGCATGCAGGATTTGGTTGCATGCAGTCTTTAGCTCTTGGAGTTTCTCTTCAATATTGTCCTTGATTGTTGATTCTTTCTGGGGATTTTCTTCCTGAGTCTCTGGGACTCCAATGATTTTTATGTTGTTTCTGTTGAGTTTGTCAAAGAATTCTATTTTTATCTGCTCACATTCTTTAAGTACTTTTCCTATTGTCTGATCATTTTTTAAAGCTCTTTTCCATGTCTTCTGTTGTATCGAGTTGTTATGTGTCACATCTTCTAGTTCACTGATTTGGTCCTTAGCTACTGTTACTCTGTTGTTTTCTACTGAGGTTTTTATTTTATCTACTTCATTTTCTAGACCTATTATCAGTTTGGAGTTTTTGATTTCTATCTTCATATCTTGTTGATTCTTATTTGTTTTCTGTTCAACTTGATCTATTCTTTCTTTGATTTCTATGAGGATCCTCCATATTTCTTCTCTAAACTCCTTATCTATGAAGCTAATTAAGTGGTTGGCTTAATTCTGTTCTCAGAGTTGCCATCTTCATTCTCTATGCCTAGTGTTGGCCTGCATTGTTTTCCCATTGTCACACTTGCTGTGTGTTTTTTTCCTACATGTTATGGTGGAGTTCATTGGCTTCACTTCACTTTCGTGTTCCTCTGGCTCTACCATGCTTGGTTATTTCAGGCTTAGCTCCTCTGCTCACAGAGCTTCATAAGGGTGTTATGTGTGAAGGTTGGTTTCAAACCCCACAGTGACGGTCTGCTGCAGTCCTTTGCAATGGCATTATTCTTGTCTCTAGTCTACCCTGCTTGGGCATTTTTGGTTTTCTTCTGCTCACACATATTTAGCAGTAACTTCTTAGCCAGTGTTGGTCTCAAAGCCCACAGCAATGGTCCACTGCAGCGCCTTGCAAAGGTATATGTGATGGCGAAGAAGCTCCACCCTGCTTCAAAATCATATTCTTTTAATTTTATTTAGTTATTTGTTTATTTTTATTATTTGTCTCAAACCCAATGATGTTCAGGGATTATTCCTGGCTCTACTCTCAAGACTTAGTCCTGATGATGCTCGGGGGACTAAATGGGATGCCACGGATTGATTCAGGGTTGGTCGTGTGCAAGCTAAATGCCCTACCCACTGTGTTAATCATTCCAGATTTCTATTTTCATTTTTTCTTCTTGCTTTTGGGCCACACTCAGAATTACTTGGTGTTATTCCAAGCAGAGTTCTCTGGGGTTTCTCCTAGCTTTGTTGGGGATTGAACATGGGCCTCGGCATATAAAGCATGTATTCCAACCCTTGGATCTATATATCTGGGTCTTCTAGCCCCCTTTGAGGCGAAAGTACAAGACAATGTTTTGGAAAATATCTTTTACTCATCTCATAGCAATATTTAGCTTCTAACAAAGACCACATTTATTACATCCTTCAAGGAATCCTTCTGGGAATTCCCCATGTAGTGTGGAAAACTACTGGTCTGCCCTGTACTGAACAAGGTACCAGGGAATACTTTTTTTCTCATTGGCTCTGAGTTTACTTTGAACTTGTTTAAGAACTTGTGCTGTTTTAGAGATGACATTATTCTGACAAGTGAGACTTGCTTTGTGCTTTTGAATTGAGGCTCTAGTATAGTGATTCACACCTAATTTTTAGTATTGAATCACAGATTGGCAATCAAGAAATCTTTAACCCAGACACTATCTTAACTTTCAAAGGATGGTTTCAGTAATGTTAGCATTATTAGCACTATCAGAAATTTTGTTTTCTTGTTTTAGAAGCACATCTGATTGTGTTCAGGGATGACTACCAGGACTTGGTGAACCATATGGGGTGTTGGGGATCAAACCTGGGTCAGGTGTGTGAAAGGCAAGCACCCTACTAGATGTATCATATTTTACAGCCCCAAGATAAAATATTGTGATAGAATTCATGAGGGACTATCAGTCTTACTAGTCACATTCCTGTTCATTACTCTATCACTCCTGTCACTATTGAATTAGTAGTTTTCTTAACTTTCTTTTATAGATGAGATAATAGAACCAGTAGGGTTCTTATGAAATTGGGTATTTCGAAGTGATCAGAAAAATTATCTATATTTTGTAATACTTTTTTTAGTTTTTGGCCACACCTGGTGATGTTCAGGGGTTACTCCTGGCTATGTGCTCAAAAAATAGCTCCTGGCTCTGGGAGATCATATGGGAAGCCAGGGATCAATCCCAGGTCCATCCTGGGCCAGTTGCGTGCAAGACAAACACCCTACTGCTGCCCTATTGCTCTGGCCCCTATTTTGTAATATGTTTTTAATATTCGAATCCTTTATTAATTTCAGTGCTCAAAACATGACTTCCTGTAAATGTTTCATCCATATTATAAATTAATAATTGCTATTTAATTTCAAATGGCAGCTAGAAAGGTGACATTCCATGTCTGTTAACACAGTAAACTCTAAGGTCCTATTTTCATGATTTTCTTAATAAAAAAAGAAATGTGCCTTTTCTATACAAATGTACTGAGCTGTCTTTAGAAAGGAATGTGTCCTGCACAGAATCCTAAAGGAAGTAGGGGATGTGGTTGTGAAACTCTGATTGGGAAGATAAAATGGTTGTGCATCTATTTTTTCCCGTATATTTATGCTTTAAGCTTATTGGGCATTTTGCCTAGAAGTAATTGACTTCCCTTGCCCTCTCCCTCTCCCCTGCAACCCCACCCCTCCTCTTCAGGTCCAAAATAGGTTTCCACTGTGTTCAGTTGTTCTAGTACATTGACACAGTCAAGCCACTAGACTGGGTGACTTTATGCTTCTTACACGGAGTGGTCTCATTCTCTTCCATTCCCAAGCTTAAAGGCATATATAAATACTTCTTTTTCCTCAGTTGGTTTAGATTTTTGTCCTCAACAATTGCTGTTGTGCCCTTCCCTCCTCTGCTTCCTCCCTCTCCTTTGCTCTTTTTTCTTCCTTGCCATTTAATCTGGTAGGCCAAATTTGGCAGCCAGTTTATCAAAGGTCAGAGGGGACTTATGAAGTCTGTTCCAGGAAAAGGGCGCCGATTAGATGCTCTATGATGGAGAATCAATAGAAAAGAAAAACCTTGGCAAGCTGAGATGAATACTGGGCACAGCCCAACAGACTCAACCTCAGAACTCAGAGTTTCTTGCTCACAAACCAACAGGCTTGACCTGAGTACTTTGAGTTTCTTGATCTCCATTCCTGCCTGGTCCCCTGAAAAAGGCTTTTACTACTAGTCACTATGCTTAGGCCCACTTTGGAAATTCAAATCAAATACTTGGGTATATACTTCCCTTCTCTGTTTTAGGAGGTATTGGAAACTTTGTGACATCTTTTTCATGATCTTTTGATTCTCTTCTGAGACCTTTACTCTTGAAATCAGTAAGTTCTTTTGTAGTATTACATTTTTTTTACTCTTAATCTGATCAGTCCTTTCATAATGGTGTAGTGAAGGGACAGGAGAAGAAATTGTTCTTACATACAATATAAAATACAAAACATATCAATATAATTCAACCAGAATCATTAGAGTCTCAAAGGCGCTCATATAAGCTTACTTTATTTCTGCAATCAGAGCTAAAGAAGTACTGCTTAATAGAGAAATCCAACTAGTAGGAAGTGATAACATTTTCTGTCTTTAAAGGAAGTTGTAGTATTAAATCTGAAATTTCTAAATCACTTACCAGAAGAGCATCTAAATGGAAATTCTTCCATTATTTGAATTAGTAGGAATTATGTTCTCCCCTGTGTCTTTGTGTTACGTTTCCAAGGGTATAGGAACAAATCAAACATCACCTCTACTTCCAAGTGCTAAGAATTGTGTAAGGAGGAAACAGTTGTAATCAAGTCATTTAAGAGTTGTGAGTTGTGAGCATACAGTATAGATAACTACAAGCCTCAGAGTGAATGCAGACATAGAAGTATCCCCTTCAACAGGTGTTCAATCAGGTATTCAAGAGAATGTTTCTTGAAGAAACTTGATCTAATTTTGAAGGAAACACAGGAAACAGTATGAATATGTTTGAATATAGCAGGGAAGCGAGGAAGCAATATCAGAGTGGTTTGTGATACTGAGATACTTGGAAGGGGGCCAGTGCAAGGGCAGCAGGATCTGGTGCATCGAAGGGTGGCTATACATAATGTTCTGCAAACAGAATCATTTAATAGGCACACCTTGCTTTTTACCCTAAAGCAACCATCTTTGGGGAAAGATGGAAACTTCATCTAACTAGGCAATGTGAACTGAAAATCTGTTGTGGGACATTTTTGTGCTCTTGATAAATTATGGGAAGAGTGTGGAAGAGAAAGTGAGCACAATATAAAAAATGTCTATGATGGGGGCTGGAGAGATAGCATGGAGGTAAGGCATAACACCTTACATGCAGAAGGTCAGTGGTTTGAATCCCGACATCCCATATGGTCCCCTGAGCTCACCAGGAGCGATTTCTGAGCATAAAGTCAGGAGTAACCCCTGAGCGCTGCCGGGTGTGACCCAAAAACCAAAATAAAATAAAATTAAATTAAAATGTCTATGAAGATGAACAGGTTAAGTTGGGCTAGAAGGTCATTACACTTTCTTTCCTAGAAAAAAAGTGTAATGATGATCTCCTCACACTATCTATTCATAGAGGTTATAAGCCTCTTTTTATTATAGCTCCTGTTGATTTCAAGAAGAAATTTCCCTTCCCTCTGTGATAATGGTTGTGCTGATCAGGGATTGCTCATGCTCCCAACATTTTGTGACAAAACTGGGGGGGGGGGGCAACAAATCTGTTTGTGGTGAATGATCACACACTTAGATGAGGAGTTCATTGGAGAATGAACAGTTTGGTGCTGGGGGTCATAAACACTGAGCCACCAGGATTACAATGGGCATGTGGGAGAGATGCTGGGGATTGAATTTGAGCCTCATGCTCCCAAGGCAGATACTGTGATACTAAGCTATCTCTCATGAACTTCTTGTACATAAGCACTGTATTCTTATTTGTAATGGAAAACCATTTTATTTATCTAGAGTTATATAAATATATTTAGATTAGAATAAAGGCCAAGAGTATTTCTTGGGACAGAAGTCTGCTGTGTGCTCACAGAAAAGGTAAATTGGGCCTGTGCTAATGTCATTCAAACTCTGACAACACTGAGGGCTGCAAATGACACTGAGCTCTGGCTTATTTTTGGACATGTTACAGACAGAACTGATCACTAATTTTTATCCAGAACATATGTGACAATCTTTATTTCCAGGAAAAGAAGCCTAGAAGCTTGAGGTGAAAATTTGAACAAAAATTTTCTTTGTCTAAAGTATAATATTTTCAGTATCTTCACTGCTTCCCACTTAAAAAAAAAAAAACTTAGCTTGAATTAGTTATTTGCCTCATTTTGTTCCTCTATCATTAGAAAGTTTGGCTGGAACAGCAGGAATACATTATCACCACATAATGAAGGTTTACATTTATATCACTTTCGAATAGCTGCTGACAAATTTGTAAATTTGTTCTTTTTGTTTGTCATTGTGTAATAACATCAAAATGTTCTATTACTCAGTATTTCCTCTTCTCTTTAATCTGTTATTAATACTCCCACTCTATGAAAACCAGTAGAATGACCAATGTGGTGTTTTAAGTCAGCTTCAAATTGTTGCTTTTTATTGTCGCAACTCATAATTTTAATGTTCCTCATTGTTGACATAATATCAATTTTCAAAAACTGTACATCAAAATAAATGTTATTTTCTATGTCAATTTAATTTAATACAATATTTATTTATTGATCACTTATTCAGAGAGAGGACATTGTACTAGATGATAGGGATGTAAAAGGGTACTACTATGTATAGTCTCAGATCTAAGTAGTTCTTGCCTATGGATCATCAGACTTACATTGGGCTGCAAATGAGACTTACCTTTACTATTTCCCTCTTTATTTTCCCCTGTCTTTTGTCCCAAAGCAGTATTATTTTTGGTGTGTCAGCAATTCTACAGTGAAGAAACAACAATTCAAGTAAACTATAAATAACACTCCTGTATTCTTCTTAGTGATATGTGTTGTTCCATAGTTATTCATGTCTAGGAAACTGTAGTTTGAATAAAGGAGAGGAAGGGATTTAGAAAGAAAAAAATTGACATTAATTTCATAATAGAAGTTCTGATTCATAGCCTACAGCCATTGCATGTTTTAAAAACCCAAACTTTTAAGCATTATGAACTTATCTCATTTTGGATAAATATGTGATAGGGAAGGGTGAAGAAGCTTTAGTGAATAAATGCATTTGAACTGGATTTCTCCACATGCATTTGTAAGTAAAAGTAGAAGTCACCCCAGGAAATTTTACAAGATGTTAAAAGGAAAGAAGGATCAAAAGATTTAGCAATATTCTGGTAGCAACGTACAGGTGAGTATTTTTATTGGCATTTGTATTGTAATGAATGGTGAGACGTATTAAGTTTAAATGGTGCCGATGAAAATTGTGTAAGGAAACAGTGGAAAAGAGTGAGATTAAGCCAGGTTTGATTCCTACTATCATTTCCTCAGCTGCAGGAAGGACTTCTTGACTGTTGTTTAAAATAGACATAATTTAAAATTTATTTTTTATTTTAAAAATAAAGTAAAGTTCAAGATAAATACCTTTGGGAGGAGTTGTGAGTGCATATTAATTCATTCTGTCTACATTACTTAGTTAATGCTTGCTGAAAATCTGTTATGTGGTAATGCCATCCTAGCACCTTCTAGAAGGAAATAAAGGAGGTGAACCAAAGATACACATGAAAAATTCAGAGGTGATGCTTTTTTCTATAAGGCTACCAACTGCTGATTATCATTACTGTTATTTTACCATAACTAGTTGAAGACAAAGGAAAATCATGACCACGTTTGAATTCTAGACAAATGTTTTGGGAGCAATTTTTTTTTCATTTCCATCTCACTCTTGAAGATTATAAATGCAGAAATTAGAAATGCAGGGGTGCAGGGGTTTAGTTTACAGGAGGCTCAACCATGTCAAATTATTGGAAGAGTTCTTATTACAGATAATAGCCAACAATAATAGGGTTTAAGTCCCCAGTGGCAAATAAATTTAAGTCACATGGGAACCCAATCCCAGCTAACTATTCAAGTTTAGAGAAGGGAGGGGAGAGGAATACTGTTAGGGAAGGTTGAGTCTCTGTGGTTAAGGACAGTTAAGCCTGGGAAAATTTCTGGAATTCATGATCAGGGTTTGACCTAAGCCTTATATGATATGTGTCCTCTGAAAACAACGATGGCAACTTCTATTTACCAGGATGTAACTTGTGTCAAATGCGACAAAGGCTTGGTAATCTAAACAGTGTGGCAAGTTTTTATTCCCTTAGACTCTAACATTTGCTTTACAATTCTATTAAATAAACAGGAGGCTTTATTCTATCAACAAATTAGAGCTCATTTCTACCTCTCCTTTCTCTTTTCATTTGATTTTTTAAATCAAGATAATGTATTTAGACTTATTGTTTGAGTTCATACACAATACAGCGTCTTCCATATGACTGTCCAAGCAGGGAAAATCTTATTTGGGACTATCGACATTTGTTTCATACTCTGATTCTGCTTCACATTAAGTTGATCACAAAGCAAAATATTTTAAGGTACTTGTTATGATTTCTATGTATCTTGATATGATTTCTCTGTATTCCATGAAGCAGCCTCTCAATCTCTGCAGAAGCTATAACAGTGATTTTATTTGATGTAGACTCAGGGTTTCTATTTTCTCTTTATTTCTGCAGCCCAGATGGCACTATTTCTGTGAGAAGATTATGCCTTTTCTGGTATATTTGGGATTTCTTATTCGACCTATGACAAGAATTTATCAAGAAAAAGGGCCCAAAGTTCTTTAAAGCAAGAAAAATTTTGGTCTTAGCTCTTAAATCTTGTAATATAACACGTCAAATCAGCTTTTAAAAGTAGGTAGACATGAAATAAATTTAAAACATGTAAATCATCCCACTTTATGGTTTTTGTTTCTAAAATGAACACTTCGTAGTTGCTTAAGTGAAGAGACATATTCCAGGTCCAGTGTCAGGAATTAAAGAGAAGGAAAGAGAATGATGTGTAATGGGCTCAATGGACCCATTGAGCCAGAATAGTTAGAGCAGGCTCTTGACTAAAACTGATAAGTGAGTTTTATGGGGAAAAAGACAATGACCACAGATAACTTATGATTTTTGGAAAGCTAAAAGTGATTCTGGATAAGTGTGATTGACATGCATGCATCTTTGCATTTGTGTTTTAGAATTTGCTAAAACCAAATTATGCCTTTTTATTATTAATTTCTTTATTTATACAATTTGATTACAAACATGATTGTAGTTGGGTTTCAGTCATATAAAGAACACTCTTCATCAACAATGCCCTAAGTCTCCCACCACCCTGTTCCCTGCCCCCCAGCCTGTATTTGAGACAGGCTTTTACTTCCCTCATTCATTCACATTGTTATGTTAGTTGTCAGTGATGTTGATTTTAAAGGTCTGAGGGAGTGGAGTTTTGTACTACCAGGTTTTATTTTATAAAAAAAAAAAAAAAAAAGTAAAATAAAAAAAAATAAGGATTAAGAAGGCTGGATTTTCTCTATTTTCCTAGCTGTATTTCAAAGCAATCTATTACAAAATTTATGTTAATGAGAGTTCAAGAAAGAAGGTCAAGAAAAAAAACCTTTGTATTGTTGTAATAAAACTTCGTTCATATCACTGATAAGAAAATAAATATTTCCTGTTCAGAATCAATTTGTGAGAAGGAAGTCTGTACATACTAAAAAAATCCAATCTTCTCCAAAATGTCAAATACTCAAATACAAATGAATTAAAAATTTTAATTTCTTCCCTTGCAACACTAATTAAGAAAATACAAAATGTAAAATTTAAGTTGTAGGACAGGTATGTAAAGTATTTGTATGTGTGAGCCCATGAGTTCTACCCTAGTGCGTGCACACACACACACACACACACACACACACACACACACACACACGAAATTACTATGCTCTTGCTGATGCAATGGATAGTTAATACTTGATTATTTTTCGTTGAGTAATTTATCCACATAATTTAAATTCAATTTTGAGAGGTTTTTTAATTTTAATGGAAGAAGGAAAACAATCTTGGAGTCTGAAAGATTGTTTACCTTCAGATGATTTACTGTGTATACTTCATTCTAAAGTCATTCACAGATCATTTGGGTACCCAGGAAAATCACTCTCCTCTTCTTTCTTACTTTTTCTGAAAAGAAGTGCTTTACCACACCGAAAATATATCAGGTAGTCTACTGTAATCCTTCGTTCTGGTTCCTGTCCTTACTTGGCTCAGAGTAATTTATCTACTGCCCCAGGGATGAAAACATCTCAGCTAGGAATTCAGTGATACTAGCAGAGAAGTGGCCCCAGGATGGCTTAAGGAATTTTATAAAGAACTTTCAAATCGGGGTCGGCGAGGTGGCGCTAGTGGTAAGGAGTCTGCCTTGCAAGCGCTAGCCAAGGAAGGACCGCGGTTCGATCCCCCGGCGTCCCATATGGTCCCCCCAAGCCAGGGGTGATTTCTAAGCGCTAAGCTAGGAGTAACCCCTGAGCATCAAATGGGTGTGGCCCGAAAAAAAAAAAGAACTTTCAACTCAACCTATGTAGGCATTGCTGATTAAATTAGTTTGCAGTAAATTACAATGCTATATTTGCATATTTGGCATAATTTCTTTCTATGTATGAAGGGAAGTTGACTTGAAGAATAGTAATGCATTTGATCACCACAGTTTACTTGGATTAAAGGTTTCACTTCCTCCTCCATTTTCAACCAACTAGGAATCTTAGGAGGCTCATATTTCCTAAAGGTGTTTACCAGAAACCATATTTCCCTACTCCTTTTGTTTGTTTTATAAGTGTAATAAATTTCTTTCTACCTCCTAATGTTGATTATAACCTCATATGGCATCTTGTAATGAAGTAGAATTTGGATCTCAATTATTTGCAAGAAAATATACTTAAGGGATGGAGTTTAAATTCATGTACCTTTTTCTTTCAAAAGGATTCCTTAAAGCTTAACTTTCAGGTTTTTTTTTTTTGTTTTTTGTTTTTTTTTTTTGGTGTTTTGTTACTTTGTGTTTGTTTTTGAGCTACACAGGTTAATGTTCAGAGATTACTCCTGGCTCTGTGCTCAGTAATCACTCTTGACAGGCCATAGAGTACATATAATGGGAATTGAACCTGGGCCAGCTGTGAGCAAGGTAAGTGCCCTACATGTTATGCTATCATTACAGTCCCTAAACTGAAATTTATAACAGAAAGAAGTTCATGACTTGAGATAATTTCTTCTTATATATATTAATATCATTATTTAAACACCTTGATTACATATATGATTGTAGTTGGGTTTCAGTCATGTAAAGAACACCCCCCTTCTCCGTTGCAACATTCCCACCACCAATGTCCCAAATCTCTCTCCTCCCCACCCCACCCCACCTGTATTCTAGACAGGCTTTCCACTTCCCTCATTCATTCACATTGTTTTGATAGTTTTCTGTGTATTTATTTCTCTACCTGCTCTCACCACTCTTTGTGGTGAGCTTTATGCCGCGAAATGGACCTTCCAGCCCTCCTGAGAGAATTTCTTGTTTCCTATCTATTCAAGAGTGTATAATTGGAGATTTTGACACAAATATTATTTTTCCATCAACTTCATGTAATTTCTTTTCAGTGTTAATGATGTAACAATGTCCTTATGTTAACTAATGTGGATACTACAGAATAATCTATTTGGTAACCCTATTAAATATTTATACCATTAATCAAATATTATATAGCTTTTCTTGACCTTTCTATTTTTGAGTGCAATAGAAATTCAACATTTTTTGTTGGTTCAGTCCACTGTCATCCTAAAGTTCAATAATAGTAAAACCAAATGCTTATAGTCTTATCAAGAAAGTTATTTTATATAGGGAAATATTGTAGTCAGACCCCAAGAAGTAAACCAAAATGCTATTAGTATTTAGAGATGAAGAAATTACTTCTATAAGATTCAATTTTATTTTAAAATAAAAATTTTCATGCAAAGTTTATAAGGAATTTCATAAGGCTAACAACAACAATGACAACACTGATCTTCCCTTTTCAAGTCCTCTGCCCAAAGGCAAACACTCTTAATAGCCTAATGCACTTTTGCAGATGTTTTCTGGGTGCATAAAAGAGAGCAAAGTAGAGTGGTTAAGAGTATGGATTCTGGAGCGTGTGTGAGTGGGATTAAATCCAATTTCACCTTGACCTTGGACAAGGTACATTTTCTTTCTAGCTTCCTGTAAATGGGGGGTTATTATCAATATCCCTTAAAAACTGGCATACCCTATAGAGTTTTCCAACCTATTTTTTTCACTAATCATACTGTGAGCATGATCAAATTTATTCACTTGTACAACAATCATTCTGTGTAATATTGCGTAATGGTACATGTATGGTAGTCCCTTTTGAAATGTTTTTTATCTCACCTTACAGAGTTTTATTTTTTAATTTAACTAGGGCTGTTTTTTTAATTGGGGTTTTTCTTGCATTTTTCCAGAGGTGACTAGCATTCGAGGGCAGTTGTAGAATGCTTAGGAATTTGGGATCATGGTTGAGTTTAGGTTTTTGTATATTGGTTAAAAAAATAAACAAGAATCTATTTGTTCTTTTAGTAAATATTTACTGAATGCTTACTATGCTTAGCAGTGAAAATAGAAACTGCAAGTAGGGTAATATACAAGAAACAGTACCAGTTCCTAAACAGCCAAGAAACTGTATGATTGGAAAATGGTTAACAAGAAATTCTGGCTAGAATAGAGGTATGTTTCTGACACCATTATATTATCAAAGCATTTTCAGGGCATAGACCTGGAAGAACAGAGCTTTGAAACTTCTCTGTTCCTGGGTCTGAGAGATAGCATGGAGATAAGGCATTTGCCTTTCATGCAGAAGGATGGTGGTTTGAATCCCTATGCCTGCCTGGGGCGATTTCTTACCCTACAGCCAGGAGCAACCCCTGAGCACTGCCAGGTGTGACCCCAAAACAAAAAAAATAAATAAAACAAAAAACTTCTCTATTCCCTGCTTCCATGATTACTTGATATAAGTTGTATTTTAATTTAAAACTTAAAAATGCATAAAGTGACCCAATTAAGACACTTGGGATGGTACTTCTTATCAGCATATTTTTGATAGAAACCATCTAGCTTAGCCTCATAGTAGTTCCTGAATCACCTCTCCTTTTTGAATCCAGACTCAGTTACTGAATCAGTTTTATTTTGTGAGAATTAAGGGGAAGTTATGATACATACCATACATGATATATGGTAAAAACAGAGTAGAGTCAAGACAACTTCATGATGATCAATATTTAGAATTTTAAGAGATTCAAATTTTCTGTATCTATTGATCAAAAATCAAATACTCTTTCATTCTAATGCATGATCTGTAAAAAAAAATATCTCTAATAAGCTTCAGTATGTGATAGCAGTTGTTAGTTGTATTATCCAAATAAAATATTCCATCTATATTTTTAGCTATATTAATTTTATAAGTCAGGGGGATGATGTGTACATTTAAAATGAGTAGCATCAGAAGATTGGGCACATAGAATAATTTCACTCATTTGTGGGATATAAGAAAAATAAAATATATTATAATATTTATATCCAGAGATAATGAGGGTCAGAAAGAATAATCTTTTTGCTTGCCACAAAGAGCATTGAGTGTAGGGTGGGGGGGAGAGAGAGAGAGAGAGAGAGAGAGAGAGAGAGAGAGAGAGAGAGAGAGAGAGAGAGAGAGAGTGACGGGAGAGGAGAGAGAGAAGTAAAAGGTCTGCTCCAGAGATGGGGGTAGGTGGGAGGGAAACTGGGGACATTGGTGGTGGGAAATATGCACTGGCGAAGGGTGGGTTATGACTGAATTTTTTTGATTTCCTCACTGCAAAGATTTTTTAACTCTACTATTGTCAGAAAGTTAGATTTATTGTATAATTGACATTAAAAGTGGTGAGGGAAAGGCATTGCAATACCAAAGATCCAAGCATGATCTGGTGTAAGGGACTAATCCTGAGGTACTCATTCAAGTCATTGCTTTTTTGCATTTTGTTTTATGAGTGAGAATTACACACTATGGTCAGAAGCAGTATCCATAGCATAAATTCAAGTCATAGAAAAGACTGTGTTTGTACCATCACAGGGTATCTACTTTACAAACAATAGAAGTGATCAAAGGCAAAGTTGATAGCTCTATATATCAGAGGAGGTTCTGAAAAAGACTCAGAGAGTATGTCAGAGTAATTTAGTAAGAAATCATAGAAATTTTATATCAATTTTAACTGTATTAATTTATTTTGGGGTTTTGGGCCACACCCAGTGACGCTCAGGGGTTACTCCTGGCTATACGCTCAGAAATTGCTCCTGGCTTGGAGGGACCATAAGAGATGCCGGGGATTGAACCCAGGTTCGTCCTGGGTCAGGCGCATGCAAGGCAAACGCTCTACCACTGCGCTATCACTCCGGCCCCATTAACTGTATTAATTGTTAAAATACAGTGTTGGGAAGCAGCAAGTATTGTGTGTAGAAGAAAAACTATTTAATTGTAATTTGCTGAATTGGTTTATTTTCATGCTGCCAAGAATAATGTAGAGTATTCTAAAGTTTATCATGAAAGCCTATCTAAATATTCTTATTATTTTACTTAGTTCTTAAAAGAAGGTAATTGTGGCAGGTGGTAAATTAATTCTTTTCTTTTAAGCCATTGTCCCTACGTAAAGCCTCTCTGCATTTAAACCAAAAAGTCATTCTGTATTCTATCCTTTATAGTTGCACAGATCTAATGTATTGCTTAGGGATGACACTATGAAGGTATTGGGACAAAGCAGAGAATTATTTTTATTTAGGAAAAAGAAAATGACATTTATTTTCCACTTGCAACATTGTCTGTTAATCCAGTCTCAATGTTTATCAATTTAAATTGTATTCAGATTAAATTGAAATTGCTAATAAGAACGTGCTTTTATATAAGTATCTATTAAGTTCAATTGTTCAACCTAAGTATTAAGATATAAGGATATCAATGTAAATGGAGATTAACCTTTTAAGTTTGAGTGATGCTGTTATATAGCTTGAACATCCTAAAGACTGAGCAGATTTATTTATGCTTTATTAAAACTTTCTATGGGTAAACCTGTAAAATGGGGGCTTCCATATTAAAAGGTAATTTTAAAGAAGAAAAACATGATCAGTATATTTTTTCTTTAAAATTTATTTTAGGAACCAGAGATGTAACTTGAATGGTTAAAAAAATCTTGAGTTCAATCCCTGGTATCTAGTCATTCATAAACATAGTTGAGGTTTTGGTACCCACACTCCATCCATAACCGGACCTGAATGAACATCACTGGGAGTAACACCTGTAGCAATAAAATAAGACTTATTTCTGCAATATCTGTAGTCAATTTGAGTTTAGAAAATTCAGTTAATGTCACCTGAAAGATAGTACAATGGGTAGGGTGCTAGCCTTGCATATGGCCCACCAGGCTTGATTCCTGCAGCCCATATGGTCCCCTAAGCCTGTCAGAAGTGACCCGTTAGCACAGTGCCCTAAAATTAAATAATTATTCTACTTATAATTAAATTCAATTCATATTTTTTCAAAGAGAATCTAAGACCATTTGGAAAAAGTAGAAAACTCATACTCTAATGGGTTTATCTTTTATAAGATACTTTTTTAGATTTTCTCTACATGGTATCTGATTTTTCTTTTTTCTTTTCTTTCTTTTTTAATAGTTTTTATTGAGGCCAATGTGAATTACAAGTTTTTCACAGTTAAGTTTAAGGTACATAGTGCCAGAGAATTGGGGAAATTCCCACCACCCATGTTGACCACCTCTGCCTCTGTTCCTAGCATGCTTCCCATACTTCCACTCCCTGGACTACTTGTGTAACAGGTCCCTTTGCGTATAACTTGTGGTTTTGGTCTCTTGATTCCATTGTCACTGACTTTGGGTGGGGTATTTAGGTTTGGTCATTTTTTATTTCCACTCCATGTTCATGAGACTACTTGCCTTTGCTACGATTCACATATTTTTCTTTATCAATTTAAGCAACAGAACAAGATAATTCAAGTTCTATGGTTCTGTTGATAAGAAAAAGAAAAGTAAAGAAAAAGTAAAAGAAAAAGAAAAAAGTAAATTGATAAATAAATAATTTAAAAAATTGGGGAGACCCTATTTAGAAACAGTATATATAAATTTAAAAGAGGAAGGACAAAATGAGAAAAAGGAAAACCAAACAGAACAAAGCAAAACTAAACAAAAATGAAAAAAAAAAAGAAGTGGAGGGGATTGCTGTGGTAGGATTTTTTCTTTTTCTTTTTTTCTTTTCTTCTTCTTTTTATTTTGCATAGGCACAGTAAGTACTTGGGAAATTAGGAAGGAAATTTCCTTGGCCTAGGATATATAGGGTTTCTCCATCCTTGAAGCATATCGTCATGAGCTATTATCTACAGGCTTCGGCCATATTCATTGTCAAACACCCAGGACTTTTTATGGTGCCAGGAAATATACTGCTAGTTTTGGTTGTCAAAAATTTAAAATACTAGTAAATTGAATAGTAGTTATGGATTTTTGCTAATACATTGAAATTCAAAGCCTTGTTTTACTTTAAAATTTACTCTAGAAAATTTACATTCTCTTATCTAGTACTAATGAAATTGCTGTAGAATAAAACATTTTTATATTATTCTATATCCTTTGCTATATTGCAGCATAATCAACATGTAATATTGTAAAAGTTTGAAGTGAACAGCATGTTGATTTGATGCACATCATACACAAAAAGGTAACCATATGTTTAGCTAATACCTCTCTAATTACTTCAAATAATAATTTTTATTTGAAAGGTGCAGAAAGTCTTTTCTTGTAGTGAGAGAATCATACAATTAATGATAGATTCAATGTTGTTCTGATAAGTTTCCTAGAAGAAAGGCAACTTTTTATGTGCCTGGATAAAGTTGTAATGTTAAAGTACAGAGACTGCTTCTAAAATGCAACAACATATTTTTAATTTGAAAATGAAAATGAGCTATAGACCTTACGTAACAGCATCTTGGCCAGTTCTGTATGGTAGCCATAGTGTGCAAGTATATTTCTTCTCATCTGAACAGTAGAGGGAAAGACTTTCTAGCACCATTGTTTTATTTTGTTTTCTGTTGTTTTTATGGGCAGCACACCCAGCAGTGCTCAGGGGTTACCCTGGCTCTGTGCTCAGAAATCACTCTTGGCCTGGGGGACCATATAGGATGCCGGGGTTTGAATCCACATCCATCCTGGGTCAGCCAAATGCAAGACAAGCATCCTACCACTGTGCTACCACTCCGGCCCCTATAGCACCATTGTTCTTGAAGAAATAATTTCTCAGATAAACACAGTCAAACCTATAATAGATGTGTAGGTCAGCAGTAAAGTAGAGGGAAGACAGAAAGAACTCTTGTCTGGATTCTAAACTGCACTTAAGTCTTTTCGAAGACATCTATTATTTTAACTGGATATAAAACCTATGATGGGGAAAGGACTCTACACAAATAGACAGTAATTTTAGATGACATAACAGTCTTTTTCCTGTCTTTAGTTTCTTTATATGTTTACTTCAACTTAACAAAAAGAAATCTATGATTTTTTAGCTTTTAACTGCACCATTATAAATATTTTGCAACTTTTTCTATTATATCTTTAATATTTTTATTGAAACTATTGTGATTTACAAAGTTCTTCATATCTGGGTTTCAGACATATAATACTTCAAGACCAGTCCCACACTAATATCTACCTCCCTCCACTGATGTTCCTAGAGTGCATGCCATGCCACCACCCCCTGCACTCCAGAATGCCAGCATAACATACCTATTTTAAATTTTGATTGTTAACATTTGGGTCTCACGATGTCATTGTTGTTGATTCTGGCTTCAATCTATTGTACTTTTTTAAAAAATTAAAGGCCACAATTTTGAGAGAGGATTTTATTTTAAAGCATAAGGTCTTGCTTCAGAATACAAAAGAAAAATATTAAAAGTAATAGCAAGAGTATTTTCTAGGATCATTGAATTGCCCAGAATCTTTTGTCACTTGTTATAGACCTTGCTTATACTGAATGTCTCTACTGTTTTGACAAAACCAAAGCTTTTTGAGGCAATGAGTATTTAGAACATACTTACTTAATATCTAGAATCAAAACATTTAAACATTGTCTTCCCAACCATTTATTGTAAGATGTTCCTAGACCTTGCTCAAGGGTATAAAGGAAGTAGGACAATGCATCTTGCTAAAAATTGAAACACTTACCTTTAATAACATAATTTAAAATTATTTCCCTTTATTTTTATAGTATGCATAAACTTCTCCCTATTATATTGTAGCCAATGGATAAATATTATTATGCATGCACTGCAATGCAAGTTAGCATCTTTATAAATGTTATGTGGTCATTTACTCTAGAAATTTCAACATTTCTGACTGATAAATTAGAAAATTTTAAGATCAGATATATCATTTTTCCTACTTGATGGTTTTTTTTTAAATTACATGCCAACTTTCATCTTTAGAAAATAAAATTCCTGGGCTAGAGAGACATGTAGAAGGTAAGGCACAGGGCCGGTGAGGTGGTGCTAGAGGTAAGGTGTCTGCCTTGCAAGCGCTAGCCAAGGAAGGACCGCGGTTCGATCCCAGCGTCCCATATGGTCCCCCCAAGCCAGAGGCAATTTCTGAGCTCCTAGCCAGGACTAACCCCTGAGCATCAAATGGGTGTGGCCCGAAAAAACAAAAAAAAAAAAAAGAAGGTAAGGCACTTATCTTGCAGATGGTCCACCTGGGTTAGATCCTTGGCACCTATATGGTCCCTGAGCACCACCAGGAATGAATTCTGACTGCAGAGCCAAGAGCATAGTTGGCTGTGCCCCCTCCCAAAAAGAAACCAAACAAACAGAAAATTACTATAGGAGGAGATTCCTATGGTTTATATTTCTAATGAAGCATTAATGTTTGTAAAGTACTTCTCTTAATAACCTGTTAGCTCACTGTTTGGAGTTCTTAGCCCTTTGTTTGTAGTCTAACCTATCATCTTTTTGGAGAAACTCCTTGTAATTTTGGACACTTAAGCCAGATAGAAATAGTGGAAATTACAGGGCATTCTTAGCTAAATCACCTTTCTACTTTACATGCCTTGAGCTACATTTAAAAACCTGAATGGCAGAAGTAAAATTTCTGAGACAGAGAACAGAAATCTGGGTTTCTAGAATAGAGCTCATGCCATGGATGTCATATTGGAGTAATGTATTCTGCTGCAACTTGGTAGCAGTTTCACATGTTATAGAAGCATTGAATTTAAAATTGTGACTATTTCAAAAAATAAAAAAAAAGTAGGATTAGCGGTCTATTTTTCATTTTTTCTTACTGAAAAAAAAAAAAGAATTAAACACATTAGTACCAAACTTTTAATAGTTCAAAGCAACACACTGTACTCTGTATCTGAATTTAGGATCTGTGCCTCTGGGCACCTTACCACTACAGTATCTCCACTCTTTGAGGCAAGATATCATTGATAAGAACACATAGATCAGGAATGATGCATTTCTAAATCCAAACTGATAAGGACTGGCTTATTTAGAGACCTTAACTTCTCCAACATGACTGTCTACATGTTGTTTTTGATTTTCCTGACTGAACAAAAGGTTTTCCTGACTGAACAAAGGAAGAATTGGAGGAATTATTGAGATAGGAATCTCCAAGTCAGACCTCTTTACTTGTGCTAACTATGCTCTACTGAGAGTGAGTCAATCCTAATATAGTTCCAGCCTGTAATCAGGCTGGAGAGGCTTACTCTGTGTAATAGCCAGGAGGTGGTAATTACTGAGAACTGTTTTGAAGCTACTTACTAACCATTGTTATTTCTGTCTTCTTAAATTCTCTTGCCTTTGTTATAAATAATAGGCACTAAGTTTTGGTGTTAAAAAAGAAGGTGGTAGCTATCTCATTCTATCAGCATTAATCACTGGGAATTTTTCTCAAGATACTCATTCTCATCCTGCATGATATCAAACTAGACATTGAAAAAGTAAAATGCATAGAGAATCCCTGTTCTCCTATGGAAGACAGACTTTGCCTCATCCAGTCCTTCACAGATGATGAGAGAGTGTAGGCAATTAAATAGTGAAATGGTGGTGAATACTTGAGGTGTGATGACAGTGCAGACGAGAGGAGAAGCCAGGTTCTCACCTCAACCTAGTTACATATAAATTTTTCCTACTGCTTTTATTTAGAAGAGAATAATATTTATATACATAAAATGAAGATAGAGTATGGGTATATTATTCATATGCATAGATATGATATTTGCATAGTGTCTATTGATGTCATGTATATGGAGTGCCTAATTCAGGGCATCTCACACAACAGAGGCACATTTCACATAAGCAGGGATTCATTTCAGTGAACAGTAGGTAAGTGCAATGTAAATGCCTTTCAAAATGACACAGTTACAGTTCCGTTTTTTTTTTTTTTGTTCTCAAAAATATAGAGAAGTGGATCATTTTGTTGCATAAGACATGTTAGAGTTAAAAACTTTACAGGATTCTGCTAGTAGTCTGAGCTACCCAAGAGACTGTCTTGGGCAGGCCAGAAATGCCAGTCTTACATCTCTGTTCCTGACCTGGGTCTGAGCCACTTGTCCCACCTGGCACACTTGGGCCACCTGGCATACAGCCTGCGCAACTATTTCACCTCTTGGCTCAATCTCACTTTCTGTTTGAGGGCTCACTTCAGTGTACCCAATGAATGCTAGAGTGGGCCAGACCCTCCTCCGCATATCCTTGCTTCTCTTTCCTTGCCAACTTCTTATTTAGGTAACATTTACTTTCCAGTATATATTTGACATCGATTGCCTTCATTGTTCCCTGCATCTTCCCACCAAAATGGTATCTCCCAGGGAAAGGAAAAGAATGATTTTTGAGGCTTCTTCTTCAATGTGTTCCCAGCACCTAGGACAGCAGCTTAGACATATTGCATAATTAAGCTACTTGTGTTGAATGAATGAACAACCTAAAAGCATTTAGATAGTATTGTAAGAAACTTAAAATTCTGGAGGAGTAATAAGATAACAGAAGAGAAAGGATAGAAAGAGTATTTAAATAGATATTCTTGTATAATGCTCCACTTATATTTATTTTCTTGCCAAGCCAGTTAATGGTTTGAACCTTTTTTTTGTTTGTTTCTGCACTGGATTGTTCAAGAAAGCAGGTGTATGACCCTTTGAGATGAAAAATTAAGTTTTGTCAATGCCTTCTTTTATGTCACTTCTTGATGTATGTAATCGACTCTTCTATTACATTTTTGTGGATGCAGCCACCAGAAGCAGGCCCCCTGTCCAAATTTCTTATTAGGACTAGCACTTCTTAATCAATCTCAATCCCAATTTTCAGTCCTGTGATTCCAGACCCTGTATTAGGAGCAGTTTAGTGTTTGATGACATATGATCACTGAGTGGACTTTCTTCCATGATTCATGACTATGAATCATTCATTTTATGACTTTGTCTCATGAGCACTTTCTGTACTCTGATTCCCATCCTCTTTCCAGGATGGGTCCTTTTATAGAAGCATCACTGATAACCTAAGACAAATTTGTCATCTGTTGGAGTGAATGTCCTTTGTAAAAACCTTTTATTTTGTGGAAACTGGGTTTATTCCCAAGTTTTATTGCACTCTGTACTCAATTTTCCACTGTTTTTGTCTTTCAGACCCACCAGTTTTTCTTGACCTCTTGGCCCTATTTTGTAGACATTTGTCAAGGCAGATGTATCTCTGTCCTTCACTTGTTTCAATTTTATTTTTTACTCTGGAGTGAGTCTTTTCTTTATTCTTTCTTTTCTTTTTACTATTTATTTATTTATTTATTTAATTTATTTATATTTGTCTTTGAGTCACACCTGGCAATACTAAGGGGTTAGTTCTGGTTTTATGCTCAGAAATTACTCCTGGTAGGCTCAGGGCAGCGCCTGGGATGTAGGGGATCAAACCCAGGTCAGCCACATGCAAGGCAAATACCCTACCATTGTGCTATCGCTTTGGCCCACTTTTCTTTATCTGTTTTTGACCTTGGTTATTCCTTTTCTCATATTCACTTCCATCTAAAGTCACTAGAAGTGATGCAACCAAACTGTATGGTAAATATTTCAATCAGATCTAAGTTCCACAATTTCATTTTGTGGATGCATCCAAAAGTAAGGAAAGCCACACTTTCTTCTTAAATACCTCTTTCTTCCCCCATGAGAGCAACATTTACTAATCCCTAGTTTATCCACCTTGGAACCAACTTTAAGATCTTTATCTTTGTATCTCTTTTTAACTTTTTTTATTTTATCTACTGTTATGATTTTAAGTTATCATGGACAACATACCACTTGAGAATTTTCATTTATACCTCATTCACCAAACTAAGTTTTATTATCATCTCATCTCCAGTTTATATCAGTCAATCTTTATGAAACTCTTCTTTAACAGAATGGCATTTTCAGTGACTCATTGAATTTAAAATATAAAATTCATATTCCTTTGCCCTATTCTTTCTTTTCTAACATTAGTCCAATGGTTTTCCAACCTGTGACATCTGATTTTAGCCTGCCACAAATTCATACTTACTCATTCTTGCCTTTTGGAGTCAGTGGGTGAATTTATTCATTGGGCTACATCTGGCAGTACTCAGGGATCAAATGTTCTCTGTGTTCAGAGATCACTCTGGGTAGTGCTTAGAGGACAATATGCAATGCCTAGGATCAAACCCCGATTCATGTTTGTATTTAATATTTTCTTATTCATGTTAATCTCCTCCCTTCCCATACCCTCCTGTCCTCTCCTCTCCTCCTCTTCCCTTCACTTCTCTCCTCTCTCCTCTCCTCCTTTCCACTCTCCTTCCCACCAGTTCACTCCTTTTCCTCTCTTTCCTTTTCCATACCCTCCTGTCCTCTCCTCTCCTCCTCTTCCCTTCACTTCTCTCCTCTCTCCTCCCCTCCTTTCTGCTCTCCTCCCCACCACTTCATTCTTTTCCTCTCCTTCCCTTTTTTCTCCTTTCCCTTCTCATCCCTTCCCCTCTTATCCCCTCTTCTATCTTCTCCTCTCCTCTTTTCTCCCCTCTCTCTTTTCTCCTTTTCTCTCCTCTCCTCTTCTTCCCCTCTCTTCTCTCCTTTCTTCTCCCCTCCACTCCTCTCCTCTTCCCTCTTCTCCCTTTCTCTCCTCTCCTGTCATCCCTTCTCACTCTCTCCTCTCCTCTCTCCTCTACTTTTCTCCTCCTCTTCCCTCCACACACCCTTCTCTTCCTAAGAGAAAATAAGTTCTCAAAGAATTCATGAGCCACTGTTGTTGATTTTCATTCAGTCTGGCTGGTTAGTTTCATGTGAGGACCTTAGGAGGTAGTGTTGGTTGGCCTCTACAGTGAAAATATCTTATAAGATTGGGGCTATGGGCAGAGTGATGAGGAGGACTGGAAGAAACATGGATATTTGCATAAATTCCTTTCACAAAGCATTTAATGTCTTTCTTCATTTTTTTTCCTTTCTCTTAAATCTTACCTCTTTCAGGCACAGTGCACTTTTTCTCACACCCTTGCCAATTTGTTGCTATCTGTATTTCTATAGTCTGCTTTAGTATACTTAAAAATTGACTGTATTATGGCCTCATTTGAGTGTGCCAGTATTACTTTCCTTTAGGTTTAAAGTGTAAGTATGATATTTTGGTCTGAATTTCTCATTTGTCATTAATATATCTATTTAGGCATTGATATTTGATCCGCCCATGTCTGGTGCTATTACACAGCCCTGTAGATCCTGGTCATATTTGTTTATCCTTGTTAACATATTTTTCTTCTCTTCCTCCTGTCCACATGCAGCATGTGCATTTCGATATAATGGACTCTCCTTTGTCTACCTCATCTACCTCTTGCTCATCCCTCTGTTCTCAGAACCAACAAAAACTACAATGCAAGGTAAGAAGCATTTCTTATTTTGTACTATAGTCTGAAAGCATTTTATTGGGCTCTTTAGCTTTGTCTTTAAAATAAGGGAGATGTATTTACATTCAGAGAATAGGTGTCAAATATTTAATTGAAAGTAATTGCTGGGCCGGGAAGATAGCATGGAGGTAAGGCGTTTGCTTTTCATTCAGGAGGTCATCGGTTCGAATCCCAGCGTCCCATATGGTCCCTGTGCCTGCGAGGAGCAAATTCTGAGCGTGGAGCCAGGAATAACCCCTGAGCACTGCTGGGTGTGACCCCCCCCCAAAAAAAAGAAAGTAATTGCTGTGGGTAACAGCAAGCCCTTGAGTAATATCATATTACTTCGAAGTTTGTTATTAAACTTTATGGGAAAAATATCTTTGCAGGAGATAATCAAAAGGAGATGATCCAAGTTTTGATATAGTCTTTTCCCTTTATAGTCAGTTTTTTTGAGAACCTGTAGATAGTAAGTGATAACTTAATGTGTTTTGTCACTGTAACAGCTCATCTCCCCATCTATGTCCTTAATAGGTTGAAACCTAAACCTAATGGGCTTGCAATGTATATAGGACATTTTATTAAGATGAATTCAGGTTGAGACATTCCTCAGTGGACTGAGAGAGTGCTTTGTATGAAAAAAGCCCATTGCATGGTCCTCCAACCACCAATTCCTTAAGCACCGCAGAGGGTGCCCTCCAAAAAAATCCACTAAAATTTATGCACTCAATGAATTGTCAATGAAACAAGACATATGGTTGACAATATTGGTTTGCACATTTTTATATTGGATTGAAGAGGGAGAGAATGTGGTACAGATGAATAAGACATAGAGTGGTGTTTCTCAGTCTATTAATGGGGGATTTCTCAATCTATTAATGAGGAAATTGGGAAGGAATTCTGGTCCTATCTATTGATTGAAATCTAAATCTCTTTCATATGTGTCAATTCACTTCTCAAAGGGAGTTATTTTTATCAAAAAGGTAGTTTTTTAGTCATGGTCATGAAAACTTTGGATCCCTTTACCATGCCTTCAAGAACCTGAAAGCTTAGGAAGTAAGATTGGTTATAGTTTTTTTTTTTTTGTTGTTGTTGTTGTTTTTGGGTCACACCAGTTACTCCTGGCTGTCTGCTCAGAAATAGCTTCCGGCAGGCACAGGGGACCATATGGGACACCAGGATTCGAACCAACCACCTTAGGTTCTGGATCGGCTGCTTGCAAGGCAAACACTGCTGTACTATCTCTCCAGGCCCAGATTGGTTATAGTTTTAAATACTTAAATTAGAGAGTGGGGTTAGTTCGTAAATTTATGTTGGAAGTTCTCTTTACTAAAGGTAATCATTAATATGAAATCACTTTGAATAAATTTAACAAATTGTCTTTTAAAACTGTTCTAAGACAAGAAAACAGGCTGCTAACTGCTTAGGTGAGTATAATGACCATCTATGAGAGGAAACAGTAGTTATATTTTATCAACCTTTGGAGTAGCATCAACTTATGAATGGACTTCATCAACTTATGAATGTTTTTTCCTTGTTATGATAAATTCTTCAAGAAAAGACTTGGTCTACACAAAATAGCAAATAATTAATTTTTTTCTACTCTCATCAGTTGTAAAATTTGGTTTTCATAAACATTCATTTAAATAGTTAAAACTGTAGAAGCTGTGTTGGTTTTCTTGACTCAGAAAGACTACTTAACAGTTATTCTTACTTTTGGAAGAAGCTACCTGGTCTTTGAAGTTGTCACAACCGTAGGAGCCAGAAGTATTTCACACATTCTCATTATCAGTTATTTCAACCAAAAAAGTACAGTGGTGCTATTAAAAAGGAGCTGGAGAGGTAAATCAGGAGATAAGGCACTTGCCTTGCATGCTTCTGTGTCAATAGAGACCCTAGTTCAAATTCTTGGTACTACATATGTTCCCCTGAGCACCATCACAGCCAGGTGAGGTAACCCCAACACCCATAAATCAATAAAATATAATAGTCTAACTATTTCATTCTATAGAGGGTATAGTACTTGCCTTTCAAGTTGCCTTGTAACTTGACCAATTTTTTTTTCCAAGGTACCCCATATGGTCCCTGGAAATCTGCAAGAGTGAACCTTGAGCTGAGCCAGAGTAAGCCCTGAGCATTGCTGGTTGTAACCACTCCCAAAATAAATAAATAAATAAATAAATAAATAAATAAATAAATACATACATACATACATACATACATACATACATACATACTGAAAAATAGCTTTCTAAGTCACTTAAACCCTTAGAGAATAAAGTTTGTCTCTCTCTTAATGGTTGGATCCACATGAATTGATGTGTGTAATGAATCCATTATCCAGAGTTGAATTGTAGGACCTTAGCCATACAATCTTGTATTTTCTTTCCTGTGATAATTCCTACTTATCTGCTCTATGAAGCAGAACTCCCTGGTTTTCTTTCTTTCTTTCTTCTTTCTTTCTTCTTTCTTTCTTTCTTTCTTTCTTTCTTTCTTTCTTTCTTTCTTTCTTCTTCTTTCTTCTTTCTTTTTTCTTCTCTTTCTTTCTTTCTTTCTTCTTCTTTCTTTCTTTCTTTCTTTCTTTTCTCTCACTCATTCTTTCTTTCTTTCTTTCTTTTCTTTCTTTCTTTCTTTCTTTCTTTCTTCTTTCTTTCTTTCTTTCTTTCTTTCTTTCTTTCTTTCTTCTTTCTTTCTTTCTTTCTTTCTTTCTTTCTCACTCTTCTTTCTTTCTTTCTTTCTTTCTTTCTTTCTTTCTTTCTTTCTTTCTTTCTTTTTCTTTTCTTTCTTTCTTCTTTCTTTCTTTCTTTCTTTTCTTTCTTTCTTTCTTTCTTCTTCTTTCTCTTTCTTTCTTTCTCTTTCTTTCTTTCTGTGTGTATGTGTGACTGTCTCTATCATGCATATATATACGCAGAGTATGAGGAATAGGCTCATTTTATGTTATTATTTTCTTCACAGAACATATACCTGTTTGAAAAAACATCGTGGCCACCCTCTTTATATCCTTTGAATTTCTCAGGCAAGGGTCACATTTTGTTGAAACACCCCCATCACAGGGTGGTTTCATGGTCCCTCTCTCAATGGACTTGAAATTCTTTCACCAACATACTACTCTCTTGGATTCTGCAGAACTCTCTTTCATAATGTCCAATGGAGCAAAAACTACAAGTTTAAAATAAACATCTCTTTCCAGTAGAGAAATGAGTATGGTTTCTGCTTAGTTCTATTCCCTTTCCCAAATATAAACCAGAATCTTTTTGAATACATTAATTTATGCTTCTCTTTCCTTTTCAGTATGTAAACTTCAAGATCTTAAAGGTCTTACTGTTTATTTGCTTTTTTCTGGATACAGAACAGTTTCTGATGTTGAGTAAACATTCATCAACTATCTAAGGAATAAACAAATGAATTAATTTATTTCCAGAGCTTAGCATTATAGTGACATTTGCTAACACAGTAATAGTTTTATGCTTACTTTGATCTCCCTATCCTTAACAAGTTTTATTTATTGCACACAGAAGACCTCTGGAGACAGAAGTTTATGATAAATAAGCCATAGGATATTTGCTATTTTATATTAATTTTATAATTATATTATTTTATATTTATTTTGATAATATATTTTACATTAAATTGAGATCAGAGGCTCAAGAGTGATTGAAAGAATTGAAACAATATGGTAGGAGGGGAAATTAATCTTTTTTTACTGATCATTTATCAGCTTAATAGTTGGGCTGAAACTGCATTGCATGAAATTTCTTAAATATGTAATTAATTTCACATATCACAGTATTCTAAACTGATGAGATAGTCAGTTTTTCTCTAAGATACCTAATAAGTTCCCTATGTATATAAGATGTTGAGAATGTACCATATTGACTAACATGCAACATACATATTGACAAACATACAGAATTGCCTTTTTTGATAAGCAGTATAACATATAAGATATGTATGACAGTTACAATAAGCATTTTCTATATATTTGTAAGATGACACATAGCTAATAACTCAGAACAAGTGTATTCCCCTTCTTCTTCCATTAATCTATCCTTGATATATATTCTTGATATATATATATAATCTATTCTTGATATATATAAACCCACCTAGATATGTAAAAGCCCACTTTTGTCTCTCTCTCAACCTTCCCCATGGGTATTAGTTTAATAAAAAAAGAGGCAGTTTTTGGCTGGGTGCACTCAAGAGACTAAGAGGGAAAAAGCAGACAGACTCCATGACTCTCTCCTGACTGGCTTGGTTTATTATTCCTTCACAGATACCCTACCTGCTTCAGATACATTCAGCTGGGGGAAGAAATACACATGTGGTGATCTCACAATTCGTGGGATTTATTTTTCATGTCTCAACTAGTATTAATATTATTTGAAGGAGCAGCACTCTTACTTAAAACATTAGTGTTAGCTAGATTTATATTTCATTCATATGACTACAGACATCCTGAATTTTTCTCCAGGCCTTTTACTGTTGCTTTATAATTCTCACCTCCACCAATTTTCTAAAAGTAATTCAACTTTCAGACTTATATATTAGTTCAGTATATTTTGTTTAAGAATTATATTATTAATATAATAATAGTCCATCTTACCTAGCCTATATTAAAATTAACTCAATCAATTAATGTGATGGGGAGTTTCATTTATTATTTCTAAAAAGTCCTTTTTATTATAAATTAAATTAAATTCTTGTGAACTATAAATGATATATACATGATAAATTATAAATGATATAGCTGTTGTGGGGCTGAACTAGATTCTTCTCTGTCATAGTGCTCTGACTCATACCCCATACAGAATAAAAAGTCCTCTAGGCATATGCAAGGGAAGAGGAAAACCTAGTAACTTAATAAATACCTGTTGACTGATAGATTATCATGCTCAGGACACAAGGGTCTGGGACAATAATATGATTATATTTTGGAAACATCCTAGTACATAGTGGTATAGATTGATCTGTAGTATTAATACATGTGAAGTGTGACATTTCTTTCAACAAATATAAATTAAAAGACTACCCTTTCTATTTGGGATGGAGGAGGATAAACCACATTGGTCTTATGTACCTAATATGAATGTATCTTATGTACCTCAATTTGAAGAAGTTATTTTTGGAAGCCATATGATTACAATGACCAGAATTGCTGCTGTTTATTATCTCAAGTCCATCTTTGCAGTTACATTACAAATTTGTCTTGAATAACTTCAGTGGCAGAACACTTTTTTTTATTTGAACACTGGTTACAAAGTTGTTCAGAATACAGTTGTTTTTATTTTTCACAGATAAGATTGTTCATAATTGAGTTACAGTCATACCATGTACAACAACCTTCAACAGTGTACATTTCCCATTACTGATACCTTCAGTTTTCCTCTTTCCCTATCACTCTCCCCAGTGCCCTCTTCTCTTCCTGTCTCTGGGGCATCTATTTTTCGATACTTTCTCACTATCTTCCTCTCCTCTCTTATCTTTTTCACTCTATTTCCTTTTAGACACATTGTTTTGCAATAGTGCACATTTTCTGCCACCAATGTCCCTAGTTTCCCTTTCACCCACACCCTTCCATCTATTTCTTGGGCAGACATTTTACCCCTCTCTCTTTCTCATCTCTCTCTTTTCATTTTTGACACTGTGGTTTGCATCGCTGTTAATGAAGAGATGCCAGTTATGTCATTTTATCCTTTTCAGCACCCAGTTCGTCAGAGTGATCAGTCTCAACTATCACCCTCATAGTATACCATTCTCTAATGAATTCACCACTCTTTGTGGTGAGCTTCCTAAAATGGATTGGTCTTCTTGATCCTCATTCTATTGCCTCTGGATATTAGTACCATACTGTATCTTCTTTTTCTTATATACAACAGATGAGTGAGAGTATTCTATGTATCCCTCTCCATTTCACTTCAGAATAATAATCTCCATGTCCATTCATGTATAAGCAAACTTAATGACTTTATTCTTCCTAATGGCTGCGTAATATTAATTTGTGTAGATATACCACAGTTTCTTTATTCACTCATCTGTTGCTGAGTACCTAGGTTGCTTCCAGATTCTGGCTACTATAAATAGTACTGTGATGAACATAGGAGTGTGTTGGGAATTTTTATTTTGTTTTTGTGTTCCTAGGGTCTATCCCTAGGAGTGGTATTGCTGGATCATATGGGAGCTCAATATCCATTTTTAGAGTAATCTCCATATTGTTTTCCAGAAAGGCTGGACTAGATGACATTCCAACTAGCAGTTAATGAGAGTCCCTTTCTCCTCACATCTATGCCAGCATTGGTTGTTCTTATTCTTCGTGATGAGTGCCAGTGTCTGTGGTGTAACATTATCTGATAACTCATTGTTGTTTTGATTTGCATCTCCTTGATGATTAGTGATGTAGAACATTTTTTTCATGTATCTGTTAACCATCTGTATTTCTTCTTTGAGGAAATGTCTGCTCATTTCTTCTCTATCTTTGAATGAAGTTTTTTGTTTTTTGTTTTTTGTTTTTTGCTAAGTTCACAGTACCTTGAATATCTTATTTATTAACCCCTTATCAGTTGGGTATTCAGTGAATAGTTTCTACCAATCCATGTATAGCCTTTGTAGTCTCGTCACTCTTTACTTTGAGGTTCAGAAGCTTCTCAGTTTAATGTAGTCCCGTTTGTTTATCTTTGCTTCCACTTGCTTGGACAGTGATGTTTCCTCTTCCTCCTTGAAATTGCCTTTTGTCTCAATGTCATGGAGTGTTTTGCCTGTTTTCCCCTATGGTTTGTTTTTTTTTATGGTTTCAGGTCTGATATCAAAGTCTTTAATCCATTTTGATTTGAACTTTGTACATGGTGTTAAAGAGAGTTCTGAAGTTTACTTTTTTGCATGTAGTTGACCAGTTATTTCAGCTCCACTGTTGTACTTTTAAAGTGGATCTGATTTGCATAGTATTTGGAATTTAGCTTGAGGGTGAGAAAATACTGGTGGTTAATTTAGTCATGCTAATAGTAGAAGGAGAAGTTAAAACTCAGAATATTTGGTCTAAAGCTTAGTGTGTTAAAGTTATCTTATAATAAAATAAGGAAATTTAGGGGCTGGAGAAATAGCACAGCGATAGGACTGGCATTGGTTTGAATTCCGGCATACAATATGATCCCCTGTGACTTTGCCAGGAGCGATTTCTGAGCAGAGAGCCAGGAGTAACCCCTGAGTGCAGCTGTGTTTGGCCCCAAAACCAAAAAAATTATCAAAAAAGAGTAAATTAATGTATTTTTGATTGAGGATAACTGTGTATACTTGTGAAAAGACATATATGCCTGAATTCTCTTTCCATGAATCTTTTCATGATGGATAGATGTAAATAAAGATTTATATGTATAATTAAGATATATGATCAAAACATACAAAGTTCATTGTGCAACATGCAGACTGGCATTTTAATCAACTAGATATATCTTTGAATATTGATTATCATGCTCAAGCACTATCTACTTGGTTCAGACAGGAGATTAAGATGTAGTAGATGAAGAAGTGATTGAACTGTAAATTTAGTAAACATAGTCAATTTTAATGCCATATTTTCACATTTCAGATAATCTTCTAAACATACTGTTCCTATATACATACTCATTTAAATATAGATAGGAAATCTGATTTATTGAAAGGGAAGAATATAAATTCTTCGGTAAATAATATTTTCTATGAAATGACCGGTTTTTCCAATGAGCTTTAAAAATTAGAAATACTGAACAATAGGTACTGATAATAATGCCCCCTATTTTGCTTAAGTTATCAGTATATATGTAATAATATAGATTATTACAGATTATAATGTATAATCTATACATATACATATATGTACATATATAGATGTACAATCTATACATGTCTGTATAACCTGTATTATCATAGTGCAGTGTGGGAAATATGAGAAAGATTTAGTCAAATTTTGGAAATGTGGATTTCTTCCTTTTATCATTCCATTTCCCCAAGCCATTCCATTCATATAAGGAACTCCTTCCTCACAAAACTATAATTTCATTTTGCTTTCCTCTTCATAATTATTTTACTTTGATCTGAAAAGAATGCTTAGGGTCTTATCTTTTCCATTTTGTTTCAATAGAAAATTTTACAACCTTACACAACTCTTAAAGATATATCTAATATTTTTAGTAAAATTTTTCATACTCTCAGAAGGGAAAGGCATACATCTAATTGTTAATGACACTTGCTAGTGGCTAGACATTGCTTCTTTTTTTATTATTTGGACCTATCAGAGAGTTCTGTGTTAATCTGCAGTCTTACAAACTGAGCTAAGTAAGAAATTTTTAACTCAGGGGTCTTATTTACCTGTTAGCAGTTAATTGAAAACAGTTATTCAAATTACAGGACTGAGCTTCCCAGACATCTGCCTACAGTAAGGATATCTTACAGGTGTCACTCAATCTGTTCACGTGTGAAATGTTACATATACACATGTATACACTCACACCCTCACAGATACACAAATGCAAAATGAAACAGGAGTGTTTGATCTCTGTGGTCTGTCATTATATTTCACAACAAAATTGTTTTCTTGTCCTATCATATTGGAGTCTGGGAATGGAGATACTTTATTGTACCCAACAACGTTGAACCACTGAATATCCTTGAACAACTGAAATAAAGAAAAAAATCTCCTGATGTAAAAATAACCTCCAAATGGTTTATTTCTGAGTTTCTGACCCAGGTTATATTTGGGCAGAATCACTAAAGCTATGACATTAAAAAAAGAAAAGAAAGGAAAATACAAATGTGCAATTTTCTTAAATGTGCAATTTTTTTAGATGACAAGAAAATGAGGACTGTAACTTGTAAAGACATTTTAGATATTGGAGAGGAAATAGTAGCAGAAAATTAATATTTCTGGCATCTAATCTTATTAAAATTTTTGGTAGCCTTTACATCATTATCCTGATAAATTCTATGTTTTATTATGACAGGAAAAAGCAAAAATCAAGAAAACTTTTAATTGAGTAAGTTTTAGATAAGAGTTTTATTATTATTATTATTATTATTATCAGCTCACCACCAAAAAAAGCTAGCAAATAACTTATTTCCTAAATGTTTGTATATTTTTAAGCTATTAAATCTCTTTTTTGGGGGGCCATAATATAGATGTGATATTTTATTGTACTTTGAATATTCAGACAGAGTATGCAGACAGAGAGTTTTAAGCAACATGTATAATTTTCACCTTAGGTAACACTGGGTTATCTTATCTTGTGATTAGGAGAAAATTCCAGAAGTCTCAAGTATTTCACTTTATTTGGTTAGGTAAACCAAATCAACAATATGACCTCACCTGTTATTTAAATACTGTCCTGTCATTACAATGAGTTAATTCAGTTGAACTGACAAAGAACAAGTTGTCGATTTATTCTTCAAATTTCTTTTGTTTATTCTTTTTGACAAATATTTTGGGCACCTACTAGGCAATTAGGCACACACAGGTGCATAAGACAGTGCCTTGTATGAGTTATGTACTGCCACTGATTGGATGCATAATCTTAGGCAAATTCTTTGAGTTCTCTAAGTTCTGATTTGAGACCTATAGCATTTCTATGGAGTCCTTGACATAGATCTTGAACAGAAAATGAAGAGGTTTGTTTGTAGGGGATAAAACCATAATCCCTGGTCATATAAAATTTAAGTTTATAAATATATTTATATATAACTTATATATAATTTAAATATATTTATTTATAAATATATGTACATATATAATATATAAAAATATAAAAGTGTACATAATTCCTTCCTTACTTTTAACATTTGTTTACTTTTAAAAATGAACATCTTTTATTTGCATATGTATTTTAAATAAATTTAAGGTTTGAGATTATTTTATAACAGAACCTAGACAAGATTAATTTCCATTTGATTTATGTGTAGTTAAACCAACTACATATTGTGATTCATATATTCATGTAATTTTCTCTTAAACAGTGTGAGAATCATTTGTAGATTTTTACAAAATAACTTTCGGAAATACAAACACTTAATTTTCTCATATTTGTGTTCCCTGCTCCTTGGGCTGCGTCCATATGTTATCTGAGCATGGGTACCTGCATATTCCTTCTTGAGGTGTGCTCTTTCATACTTTAACATTGGAGTATGTATTAGGGCTCTCGACACTTTGGAGCAGTGGTCCTCAAACTATGGCCCGCGGGCCACATATTGTATTTGTATCTGTTTTGTTTCTTCATTGCAAAATAAGATATATACAGTGTGCATAAGAATTCGTTCATAAGTTTTGTTTTTACTATAGTCAGACCCTCCAATGGTCTGAGGGACAGTGAACTGGCCCCCTGTTTAAAAAGTATGAGGATCCCTGCTTGGAGCATTGAGCTCTCTCTCTCACTCAAACTCTCCCTCTCTCTCTGTCCTTCTCTCTCTGTTCTTTCTTTTTATTTTTTATTTTTGGGCTACACACTGTGGTGCTCAGAGGTTACTCCTGGATTTGTGCTCAGAAATCACTCCTGGCTCAGGGGACCATATTGGACACCAGGGGATCAAACCAGGATCTGTCCTAGATTGGTTGCATGCAAGGCAAATGCCCTACCACTTTGCTATTGCTCTGCCCACCCCCACCTTTCTCAGAATTCTTAAATAAATCCAGTTTTACTTAAAAACATTTAATTTTTAAATGTGGTGATTATTAATGTTATAAAAAGAAAAATTATGTAACACACAAAGTGCTTGCTTGATGTTAGGCAGGTATCTCAAGCTTTCTGTACAGTCTCTCGTTTAATTCTCTCTTACCCTGTGAGATAGATATTAATGCTTTTTATATTTTACTGATATTGAAACTCAAGAGGTTAATAAATAATTTCTGAAACAGGGTTTTTTAAAAATTGATTCAATGAATGAAAGTTTTTAATATTAATAATTCAGTTGGACTGAATTAAAGGTACAATACATGCTTTGTACGTATAAGGCCCTGGGCTTGATCTCTAAAATGGCAAATGAAAAAAATTAAGTTATTATTTTATTCAGCTCTATTCTATTAGAAAATATATACAGAATGAAAATAAGGCACAGATAGAGGTGATTCACAATACTTGTCTAATGAATATAAATAGACAAATATATACACATATATATTTGGGGGGGGGTTTGGCCACACTTTGTGAACTCAGGGGTTACTCCTGGCTATATGCTCAGAAATTGCTCCTGGCTTGGGGACTATCTGGGACACCAGTAATTGAACCCAGGTCGTCCTGTATCAGCTGTGTGTAAGGCAAAGTTCCTACCACTGTGCTATCATACCAGCCCCAGACAATTATATTTTAAATGACATTTTAATATATTGTTTTCAGCATTGAACAGGAAAGAGAAATAAGCACATTATAGACATTGATTCCAAATATGTATTAACTTTCTCTTTTTCGCTGAGTAGATATTATTGAATGTCTCAAATGGCCCAGGTGAGTGATTTGGCATCAGAATCACAAACAGCAATAGACAAGGCCTTTTAATCTTAAATTTATGTTGAATCTTCCCTTATGTTCCCTCTCCCCATTTTTCTCCTTCCCTTCTTATTTCCCTCACTTTCTCCTACTTCCTTTCTGTCCTTACTTAATCGAATAATTTTAACAGTCAATTTTTGCCTAAAAGTATTTTCTGAATTTATGCCTTGTATAAATTGAAGATTATTTAAACCAAACTTAGTCTCTATAAGTCCTGAGAAGAGGCATGTGTTTGAGTGAGTTATCCAATCTCCTATATTCCTATAGGTTAGTCCAGGGTGGCTAACTTGATCCCTTCTGCAATAAGGAGTCCTGGACCTGGTGGGAGGAAGACTGTATCTGTGGACATAATTTTATGGAGAATAACCTATGCTATTTCTGGAAGAGTTTCAAGTCGTGGAGATAATGTTTCTTCCCAACCCCAAAGTCTGTCTCACAATGACCAATGTTACAGGATCCCTGTAATTGGGTACAAAGGAATATCATTTTACTTTATGAATCTCTACTAATATATCATGTTCTTTTAGATTTAAGGATACCTGTAAAATGAAACAGCTCTCTGATAAAGGCCACCTGCCAAGCTTCATCCTAGTGGATCTCTAGCACTCTGCTCCAAGCACCACACATCCCAGACTCAGTATGTCAGTGGCGGCTCATGCCAAATTTCTTCTAATATGTACAGATTATGCTCTATGTTGACTCTAGTGTGGAAAGGAAAGTTTGTGTCTGGCCCATTTTCTGGTTAAAAACTAATATCATAGCACAAATTTCTTGCTTTCCAGAGCATGCTGTAGGTGGCTAGCAGAAAAAGAAAAATTGGAGAGAAACTAAAGTCAAACTTCAGAACAATGTACTTCTGCTAAGATCAACCTTATCTTATTGTTATATCTAGAAACATCCCCTCCTTTTCTTGAGAAATGTTGAGTTGATTATACTATAGATGCAAGGCATTCAGAAGTCTGAAGGCCTTTCTTCATCTTCCTGGAGCAACCTTGCTAGGCAGAAATTAAATGGCTGAATTGATACATTGCTGTTTTACCTTCTATTAAGCATTAGAAAATATAGAGTATTTTAAGGGCACTACACAAAACGAGGGAGAGGACATGGTTAATAGCAAGTCAAAGACCTTGAGAAATTGAGTAAATGGACAACCAGGTTACAAGAGTTAGGTCTTCCAGATCACCTGTTGTGTTGACACCTTGCACTTCCTTTGTTCCATAGGTAGGGAATTATGCAATAGGTGAGGATTGACTGTCTCTCTTATTATCAGGTTCAATCAACAGCCTGGTTATTAGAAAGACATCATCTTAGATGCAGGTTACTTTTCCATAAAAAAAGTAATATTTGCTAAACACTTATCCAAATGCATGAGTGAGTTGAAAGTCTGGACATGGTGCCAACCAGGCTGTCTCTGACATTGAATAGCTATAACTGGTTCTATCACTCAACCATATGTTGCTTTTCAAATATTCAGCAGCTAAGCTTTTACAGTGGCTTTTTATAGGCTCATTTACATGCAACAGGGAATTAGGAGACCAGGCTTTGAAAACTGTACTTGACTTTTTTTTTTTTTTTTGGTTTTGGGTAACACCTGGCAGTGCTCAGGGGTTACTCCTGGCTCTGAGCTCAGAAATCGCTCCTGGCAGACATGGGGGGACTATATGGGATGCCGGGATTTGAACTGGCATTTTGAATCAGCTACATACAAGGCAAACACCCTACTGCTGCACTATCTCTCTGGTTCCATTTATCCTCTTTTTAAAAAAATTCATAATGAAGTTACAGCTTTCAGAAAGAAAAGGGATTGGAGTATGGCTACCTGGAATTTTTTTAAAATTGCTCGAATTTTTTTGAAGATTTTTTTTCCACTTGTCAGTAAAACTCTAAAAGAATGAAAATAAAGAGATTTACAATATTTAATAGGCATCCTGTCAGAGAGAGCTAAAACCATATTGAGTTATGGAACGAGATAAGTATAAACTAATTCATACATTCATCTGACAAATATTTCTGAGGTATCCACTTTTTTACAGAATGTGTTGCAAGCAGGTACTAAAATAGTAAGCTCGGTATTCCAGAACTTGTGTTGCTTGGTGGGTAATACCAAACTCTAAGTTTAATTTTTCAGAGTACTTTGAAGTATTCTAAATACAACTGCCCCTCATTATTTACAAATTCAGTTTTTGTAAATTTATTTACTTGAGAACATACGTTTATAACTTCAAATAGTGTGGAAAGAGCTTGTACTATCATGCTTAGACAGGTACAGAGCTGTAAACAATGTCCTTGATTTATTTTTTCTATATTCTTTTGGGGCAAATCTCATTGTGCTCCGGACTTACTTTAGTTTTGCACTCAGACATTAATCATGAATTAATTAACCATGAAGATCGTGGTGTCAGTGCTGGAGGTAGAAATAGAGTTTGCTGCAAGCAAAGCAGATGTATTTACCCACATAATATTTCTCCGGCTGGTTGTCTAAAATTTTAAACTTAAGACACAGGTTTGTCTTTAGGGGCATGTCACATACGAAATGTCATAGAGATGGGAAATGAAAGAGCTTGCGCTTTTTCTATTTTGATATTTAAATGATTGATTTAATGATACCACAAAG